>NW_027602215.1:0-44698 GCF_053455715.1 Rhinoraja longicauda | reverse complement strand
AGCGAGGGGAGAGAGAGAAAGAGGCGAGAGGGAGAGGGGGGAGAGAGAGAGAGAGGAGGGTAGAGGGAGAGAGAGGGGGGAGAGAGGGAGGGGAGAGAGCGGGGGGGAGAGAGAGGGGAGAGAGAGAGAGGGGAGAGGGGACAGAGAGAGAGGGGGGAGGAGAGGGGGGAGAGAGAGGGGGAGAAAGAGAGGGGGGAGAGACGGGGGTAGAGAGGGAGGGGGAGAGAGAGAGGGGAGAGAGAAATAACATTCTGGTTAGTGGTAAGTCAATCGTCTTATTGAGTTTAAAGAGCACGTGGGACACAGGACCCTTGGTGAGGTTAAAGGGACAAACCAACCTCCCTTCCATCGCCCCCATCTACACCTCACGCTGCTCGGCAAGACCAGCAGCAGAATCAAGGACCAGTCTCACCCCCGGTCACCCCCTCTCCTCCCCTCTCCCATCGGGGCAAGAGGTACAGAAGTGTGGAGAAGCACACCTCAATCTATCCCAACCCACCCCAACTCAACCCAACCCAACCCAACCCAACCCAACCCAACCCACTCAACCCAACTCAACCCAACCCAACTGTACCCAACCCAACCCAACTAAACCCAACTCAACCCAACCCAACCCAACCCAACCCACTCAACCCAACTCAACCCAGCCCAACCCACCCCAACTCAACCCAACCCAACCCAACCAACCCAACCCACTCAACCCAACTCAACCCAACCCAACTGTACCCAACCCAACCCAACTAAACCCAACTCAACCCAACTCAACCCAACCCAACCCAACCCAACCCAACCCAACCCACTCAACCCAACTCAACCCAACCCAACCCAACCCAACCCAACCCAACTCAACCCAACCCAACTGTACCCAACCCAACCCAACTCAACCCAACTCAACCCAACTCAACCCAACCCAACCCAACCCAACCCAACCCAACCCACTCACCCCATCTCAACCCAACCCAACTGTACCCAACCCAACCCAACTCAACCCAACTCAACCCAACCCAACCCACTCAACCCAACGCAACCCAACCCAACTGTACCCAACCCAACCCAACTTAACCAACTCAACCCAACCCAACTGTACCAACCCAACCCAACTTAACCCAAGTCAATCCAACTCAACTCAACCCAACCCAACCCTACCCAACTCAACTCAACCCAACCCAACCCAACTCAACCCAACCCAACCCAACCCAACTCAATCCAAGCCAACCCAACTCAACCCAACTCAACCCAACCCAACCCAACCCTAGTCAACCCAACCCAACCCAAATCAACCGTAGTCAACCCAACCCAACCCAACCCAACCCAACCCAACCCAATGCAACCCAACTCAACCCAACTCAACCCAACCCAACCCAACTAAACTAGATGTGTGGAGACGCACACCTCCAGATTCAGGGGCAGTTTCTTCCCGGCTGTTATCAGGCAACTGAACCGTCCTCTCCCCAACTAGAGAGCGGTCCTGACCTCCCATCTACCTCATTGGAGACCCTCAGACTATCTTTAATCGTGCTTGACCATGCACTAAACGTTATTCCCCTTTACCCTGTATCTGTACAATGTGGACGGTTCGATTGTAATCGTGTGCAGTATTGCCACTGACTGGATCGCACGCAGCGACAAAGCTTCTCACTGTACCTCGGGACAATAAACTACACTCAACTATTAACAAACTCACCTTGCAATAGATGATGGAGATAATAATGGCAAAAACCATCTCAACGATGCAGTAGAGAAAGAGGAGGAACAGGATATGTAGAGGTCCTCGCTGGAGCGGAGAGAGAGAAGAAAATCAGAGAGTCACACCGCGCGGAAACACAGGCCCTTCAGCCCACCAGCCCCATCTACACGAATCCCACCTGCCCACACCGACCAACATGCCCCATCTACACGAATCCCACCTGCCCACACCGACCAACATGCCCCATCTACACGAATCCCACCTGCCCACACCGACCAACATGCCCCATCTACACTAGTCCCACCCGCCCACACCGACCAACATGCCCCATCTACACTAGTCCCACCCGCCCACACTGACCAACATGCCCCATCTACACTAGTCCCACCTGCCCACACCGAACAACATGCCCCATCTACACTAGTCCCACCTGCCCACACCGACCAACATGCCCCATCTACACTAGTCCCACCTGCCCACACTGACCAAAATGCCCCATCAACACTAGTCCCACCTGCCCACACCGACCAACATGCCCCATCTACACTACTCCCACCTGCCCACACCGGCCAACATGCCCCATCTACACGAATCCCACCTGCCCACACTGACCAACATGCCCCATCTACACTAGTCCCACCCGCCCACACCGACCAACATGCCCCATCTACACTAGTCCCACCTGCCCACACGGACCAACATGCCCCATCTACACTAGTCCCACCTGCCCACACGGACCAACATGCCGCATCTACACTAGTCCCACCTGACCACACCGACCAACATGCCCCATCTACACTAGTCCCACCTGCCCACACCGACCAATATGCCCCATCTACACTAGTCCCACCTGCCCACACCGACCAACATGCCCCATCTACACTAGTCCCACCTGCCCACACCGACCAACATGCCCCATCTACACTAGTCCCACCAGCCCACACCGACCATGCCCCATCTACACTAGTCCCACCTGCCCACACCGGCCAACATGCCCCATCTACACTAGTCCCACCTGCCCACACCGACCAACATGCCCCATCTACACTAGTCCCACCTGCCCACACCGACCAACATGCCCCATCTACACTAGTCCCACCTGCCCACACCGACCATGCCCCATCTACACTAGTCCCACCTGCCCACACCGGCCAACATGCCCCATCTACACTAGTCCCACCTGCCCACACCGACCAACATGCCCCATCTACACTAGTCCCACCTGCCCACAACGACCAACATGCCCCATCTACACTAGTCCCACCTGCCCACACGGACCAAAATGCCCCATCTACACTAGTCCCACCTGCCCACACGGACCAACATGCCGCATCTACACTAGTCCCACCTGCCCACACCGACCAACATGCCCCATCTACACTAGTCCCACCTGCCCACACCAACCAACATGCCCCATCTACACTAGTCCCACCCGCCCACACCGACCAACATGCCCCATCTACACTAGTCCCACCTGCCCACACCGACCAACATGCCCCATCTACACTAGTCCCACCTGCCCACAACGACCAACATGCCCCATCTACATGAATCCCACCTGCCCACACCAACCAACATGCCCCATCTACACTAGTCCCACCTGCCCACACCGACCAACATGTCCCATCTACACTAGTCCCACCTGCCCACACCAGCCAACATGCCCCATCTACACGAATCCCATCTGCCCACACTGACCAACATGCCCCATCTGCACTAGTCCCACCCGCCCACACTGACCAACATGCCCCATCTACACTAGTCCCACCCGCCCACACCGACCAACATGCCCCATCTACACTAGTCCCACCTGCCCACACAGACCAACATGCCCCATCTACACTAGTCCCATGTGCCCACACCGAACAACATGCCCCATCTACACTAGTCCCACCTGCCCACACCGACCAACATGCCCCATCTACACTAGTCCCACCTGCCCACACCGACCAACATGCCCCATCTACACTAGTCCCACCTGCCCACACCGACCAACATGCCCCATCTACACTAGTCCCACCAGCCCACACCGACCAACATGCCCCATCTACACTAGTCCCACCTGCCCACACTGACCAACATGCCCCATCAACACTAGTCCCACCTGCCCACACCGACCAACATGCCCCATCTACACGAATCCCACCTGCCCACACTGACCAACATGCCCCATCTACACTAGTCCCACCCGCCCACACCGACCAACATGCCCCATCTACACTAGTCCCACCTGCCCACACGGACCAACATGCCCCATCTACACTAGTCCCACCTGCCCACACGGACCAACATGCCGCATCTACACTAGTCCCACCTACCCACACCGAACAACATGCCCCATCTACACTAGTCCCACCTGCCCACACCGACCAACATGCCCCATCTACACTAGTCCCACCTGCCCACACCGACCAACATGCCCCATCTACACAAGTCCCACCTGCCCACACCGACCAACATGCCCCATCTACACTAGTCCCACCCGCCCACACCGACCAACATGCCCCATCTACACTAGTCCCACCCGCCCACACCGACCATGCCCCATCTACACTAGTCCCACCTGCCCACACCGGCCAACATGCCCCAACTACACTAGTCCCACCTGCCCACACCGACCAACATGCCCCATCTACACTAGTCCCACCTGCCCACACCGACCAACATGCCCCATCTACACTAGTCCCACCTGCCCACACTGACCAACATGCCCCATCTACACTAGTCCCACCTGCCCACACTGACCAACATGCCCCATCTACACTAGTCCCACCTGCCCACACACACCAACATGCCCCATCTACACCAGTCCCACCTGCCCACACACACCAACATGCCCCATCTACACTAGTCCCACCTGCCCACACTCACCAACATGCCCCATCTACACTAGTCCCACCTGCCCACACCGGCCAACATGCCCCATCTACACGAATCCCACCTGCCCACACTGACCAACATGCCCCATCTACACTAGTCCCACCCGCCCACACTGACCAACATGCCCCATCTACACTAGTCCCACCCGCCCACACTGACCAACATGCCCCATCTACACTAGTCCCACCTGCCCACACCGACCAACATGCCCCATCTACACTAGTCCCACCTGCCCACACCGACCAACATGCCCCATCTACACTAGTCCCACCTGCCCACACTGACCAACATGCCCCATCTACACTAGTCCCACCCGCCCACACCGACCAACATGCCCCATCTACACTAGTCCCACCTGCCCACACCGACCAACATGCCCCATCTACACTAGTCCCACCTGCCCACACAGACCAACATGCCCCATCTACACTAGTCCCACGTGCCCACACCGAACAACATGCCCCATCTACACTAGTCCCACCTGCCCACACCGACCAACATGCCCCATCTACACTAGTTCCACCTGCCCACACCGACCAACATGCCCCATCTACACTAGTCCCACCTGCCCACACCGACCAACATGCCCCATCTACACTAGTCCCACCTGCCCACAGCGACCAACATGCCCCATCTACACTAGTCCCACCTGCCCACACCGACCAACATGCCCCATCTACACTAGTCCCACCTGCCCACACCGACCATGCCCCATCTACACTAGTCCCACCTGCCCACACCGGCCAACATGCCCCATCTACACTAGTCCCACCTGCCCACACCGACCAACATGCCCCATCTACACTAGTCCCACCTGCCAACACCGACCAACATGCCCCATCTACACTAGTCCCACCTGCCCACACGGACCAACATGCCCGATCTACACTAGTCCCACCTGCCCACACGGACCAACATGCCGCATCTATACTAGTCCCACCTGCCCACACCGACCAACATGCCCCATCTACACTAGTCCCACCTGCCCACACCAACCAACATGCCCCATCTACACTAGTCCCACCCGCCCACACCGACCAACATGCCCCATCTACACTAGTCCCACCTGCCCACACCGACCAACATGCCCCATCTACACTAGTCCCACCTGCCCACAACGACCAACATGCCCCATCTACACGAATCCCACCTGCCCACACCAACCAACATGCCCCATCTACACTAGTCCCACCTGCCCACACCGACCAACATGCCCCATGTACACTAGTCCCACCTGCCCACACCAACCAACATGCCCCATCTACACTAGTCCCACCCGCCCACACGACCAACATGCCCCATCTACACTAGTCCCACCTGCCCACACTGACCAACATGCCCCATCTACACTAGTCCCACCTGCCCACACCGACCAACATGCCCCATCTACACTAGTCCCACCTGCCCACACTGACCAACATGCCCCATCTACACTATTCCCACCTGCCCACACCGACCAACATGCCCCATCTACACTAGTCCCACCTGCCCTCACCGGCCAACATGCCCCATCTACACGAATCCCATCTGCCCACACTGACCAACATGCCCCATCTACACTAGTCCCACCTGCCCACACGGACCAACATGCCCCATCTACACAAGTCCCACCTGCCCACACCGACCAACATGCCCCATCTACACTAGTCCCACCTGCCCACACCGACCAACATGCCCCATCTACACTAGTCCCACCAGCCCACACCGACCATGCCCCATCTACACTAGTCCCACCTGCCCACACCGGCCAACATGCCCCATCTACACTAGTCCCACCCGCCCACACCGACCAACATGCCCCATCTACACTAGTCCCACCTGCCCACACCGCCCAACATGCCCCATCTACACTAGTCCCACCTGCCCACACCGGCCAACATGCCCAATCTACACGAATCCCACCTGCCCACACTGACCAACATGCCCCATCTACACTAGTCCCACCTGCCCACAACGGCCAACATGCCCCATCTACACTAGTCCCACCTGCCCACACCGGCCAACATGCCCCATCTACACTAGTCCCCACCTGCCGACACCGACCAACATGCCCCATCCACACGAATCCCACCTGCCCACACCGGCCAACATGCCCCATCTACACTAGTCCCACCTGCCCACACTGACCAACATGCCCCATCTACACTAGTCTCACCTGCCCACACTGACCAACATGCCCCATCTACACTAGTCCCACCCGCCCACACCGACCAACATGCCCCATCTACACTAGTCCCACCTGCCCACACGGACCAACATGCCCCATCTACACTAGTCCCACCTGCCCACACGGACCAACATGCCGCATCTACACTAGTCCCACCTGACCACACCGACCAACATGCCCCATCTACACTAGTCCCACCTGCCCACACCGACCAATATGCCCCATCTACACTAGTCCCACCTGCCCACACCGACCAACATGCCCCATCTACACTAGTCCCACCTGCCCACACCGACCAACATGCCCCATCTACACTAGTCCCACCAGCCCACACCGACCATGCCCCATCTACACTAGTCCCACCTGCCCACACCGGCCAACATGCCCCATCTACACTAGTCCCACCCGCCCACACCGACCAACATGCCCCATCTACACTAGTCCCACCTGCCCACACCGACCAACATGCCCCATCTACACTAGTCCCACCTGCCCACACCGACCATGCCCCATCTACACTAGTCCCACCTGCCCACACCGGCCAACATGCCCCATCTACACTAGTCCCACCTGCCCACACCGACCAACATGCCCCATCTACACTAGTCCCACCTGCCCACAACGACCAACATGCCCCATCTACACTAGTCCCACCTGCCCACACGGACCAAAATGCCCCATCTACACTAGTCCCACCTGCCCACACGGACCAACATGCCGCATCTACACTAGTCCCACCTGCCCACACCGACCAACATGCCCCATCTACACTAGTCCCACCTGCCCACACCAACCAACATGCCCCATCTACACTAGTCCCACCCGCCCACACCGACCAACATGCCCCATCTACACTAGTCCCACCTGCCCACACCGACCAACATGCCCCATCTACACTAGTCCCACCTGCCCACAACGACCAACATGCCCCATCTACATGAATCCCACCTGCCCACACCAACCAACATGCCCCATCTACACTAGTCCCACCTGCCCACACCGACCAACATGTCCCATCTACACTAGTCCCACCTGCCCACACGGACCAACATGCCCCATCTACACTAGTCCCACCCGCCCACACCGACCAACATGCCCCATCTACACTAGTCCCACCTGCCCACACAGACCAACATGCCCCATCTACACTAGTCCCATGTGCCCACACCGAACAACATGCCCCATCTACACTAGTCCCACCTGCCCACACCGACCAACATGCCCCATCTACACTAGTCCCACCCGCCCACACGGACCAACATGCCCCATCTACACTAGTCCCACCTGCCCACACGGACCAACATGCCCCATCTACACAAGTCCCACCTTCCCACACCGACCAACATGCTCCATCTACACTAGTCCCACCTGCCCACACCGGCCAACATGCCCCATCTACACGAATCCCACCGGCCCACACCGACCAACATGCCCCATCTACACGAATCCCACCTGCCCACACTGACCAACATGCCCCATCTACACTAGTCCCACCCGCCCACACCGACCAACATGCCCCATCTACACTAGTCCCACCTGCCCACACCGACCAACATGCCCCATCTACACTAGTCCCACCCGCCCACACTGACCAACATGCCGCATCTACACTAGTCCCACCTACCCACACCGAACAACATGCCCCATCTACACTAGTCCCACCTGCCCACACCGACCAACATGCCCCATCTACACTAGTCCCACCTGCCCACACCGACCAACATGCCCCATCTACACAAGTCCCACCTGCCCACACCGACCAACATGCCCCATCTACACTAGTCCCACCCGCCCACACCGACCAACATGCCCCATCTACACTAGTCCCACCCGCCCACACCGACCATGCCCCATCTACAGTAGTCCCACCTGCCCACACCGGCCAACATGCCCCAACTACACTAGTCCCACCTGCCCACACCGACCAACATGCCCCATCTACACTAGTCCCACCTGCCCACACCGACCAACATGCCCCATCTACACTAGTCCCACCTGCCCACACTGACCAACATGCCCCATCTACACTAGTCCCACCTGCCCACACTGACCAACATGCCCCATCTACACTAGTCCCACCTGCCCACACACACCAACATGCCCCATCTACACCAGTCCCACCTGCCCACACACACCAACATGCCCCATCTACACTAGTCCCACCTGCCCACACTCACCAACATGCCCCATCTACACTAGTCCCACCTGCCCACACCGGCCAACATGCCCCATCTACACGAATCCCACCTGCCCACACTGACCAACATGCCCCATCTACACTAGTCCCACCCGCCCACACTGACCAACATGCCCCATCTACACTAGTCCCACCCGCCCACACCGACCAACATGCCCCATCTACACTAGTCCCACCTGCCCACACCGACCAACATGCCCCATCTACACTAGTCCCACCCGCCCACACCGACCAACATGCCCCATCTACACTAGTCCCACCTGCCCACACTGACCAACATGCCCCATCTACACTAGTCCCACCCGCCCACACTGACCAACATGCCCCATCTACACTAGTCCCACCTGCCCACACCGACCAACATGCCCCATCTACACTAGTCCCACCCGCCCACACAGACCAACATGCCCCATCTACACTAGTCCCACGTGCCCACACCGAACAACATGCCCCATCTACACTAGTCCCACCTGCCCACACCGACCAACATGCCCCATCTACACTAGTTCCACCTGCCCACACCGACCAACATGCCCCATCTACACTAGTCCCACCTGCCCACACCGACCAACATGCCCCATCTACACTAGTCCCACCTGCCCACAGCGACCAACATGCCCCATCTACACTAGTCCCACCTGCCCACACCGACCAACATGCCCCATCTACACTAGTCCCACCTGCCCACACCGACCATGCCCCATCTACACTAGTCCCACCTGCCCACACCGGCCAACATGCCCCATCTACACTAGTCCCACCTGCCCACACCGACCAACATGCCCCATCTACACTAGTCCCACCTGCCAACACCGACCAACATGCCCCATCTACACTAGTCCCACCTGCCCACACGGACCAACATGCCCGATCTACACTAGTCCCACCTGCCCACACGGACCAACATGCCGCATCTATACTAGTCCCACCTGCCCACACCGACCAACATGCCCCATCTACACTAGTCCCACCTGCCCACACCAACCAACATGCCCCATCTACACTAGTCCCACCCGCCCACACCGACCAACATGCCCCATCTACACTAGTCCCACCTGCCCACACCGACCAACATGCCCCATCTACACTAGTCCCACCTGCCCACAACGACCAACATGCCCCATCTACACGAATCCCACCTGCCCACACCAACCAACATGCCCCATCTACACTAGTCCCACCTGCCCACACCGACCAACATGCCCCATGTACACTAGTCCCACCTGCCCACACCAACCAACATGCCCCATCTACACTAGTCCCACCCGCCCACACGACCAACATGCCCCATCTACACTAGTCCCACCTGCCCACACTGACCAACATGCCCCATCTACACTAGTCCCACCTGCCCACACCGACCAACATGCCCCATCTACACTAGTCCCACCTGCCCACACTGACCAACATGCCCCATCTACACTATTCCCACCTGCCCACACCGACCAACATGCCCCATCTACACTAGTCCCACCTGCCCTCACCGGCCAACATGCCCCATCTACACGAATCCCATCTGCCCACACTGACCAACATGCCCCATCTACACTAGTCCCACCTGCCCACACGGACCAACATGCCCCATCTACACAAGTCCCACCTTCCCACACCGACCAACATGCCCCATCTACACTAGTCCCACCTGCCCTCACCGGCCAACATGCCCCATCTACACGAATCCCATCTGCCCACACTGACCAACATGCCCCATCTACACTAGTCCCACCCGCCCACACGGACCAACATGCCCCATCTACACTAGTCCCACCTGCCCACACGGACCAACATGCCCCATCTACACAAGTCCCACCTTCCCACACCGACCAACATGCTCCATCTACACTAGTCCCACCTGCCCACACCGGCCAACATGCCCCATCTACACGAATCCCACCGGCCCACACCGACCAACATGCCCCATCTACACTAGTCCCACCCGCCCACACTGACCAACATGCCCCATCTACAATAGTCCCACCTGCCCACACTGACCAACATGCCCCATCTACACTAGTCCCACCTGCCCACACCGACCAACATGCCCCATCTACACTAGTCCCACCCGCCCACACTGACCAACATGCCCCATCTACACTAGTCCCACCTGCCCACACCGACCAACATGCCCCATCTACACTAGTCCCACCTGCCCACACCAGCCAACATGCCCCATCTACACTAGTCCCACCTGCCCACACCAGCCAACATGCCCCATCTACACTAGTCCCACCCGCCCACACCGACCAACATGCCCCATCTACACTAGTCCCACCTGCCCACACGGACCAACATGCCCCATCTACACTAGTCCCACCTGCCCACACCGACCAACATGCCCCATCTACAGTAGTCCCACCTGCCCACACCGACCAACATGCCCCATCTACAATAGTCCCACATGCCCACACCGACCAACATGCCCCATCTACACTAGTCCCACCCGCCCACACCGACCAACATGCCGCATCTACATTAGTCCCACCCGCCCACACCGACCAACATGCCCCATCTACACTAGTCCCACACCGACCAACCCGGCCAACATGCCCCATCTACACTAGTCCCACCCGCCCACACCGACCAACATGCCCCATCTACACTAGTCCCATCTGCCCACACCAGCCAACATGCCCCATCTACACTGGTCCTACCCGCCCACACCGACCAACATGCCCCATCTACACTAGTCCCACCTGCCCACACAGACCAACATGCCCCATCTACACTAGTCCCACCTGCCCACACCGACCATGCCCCATCTACACTAGTCCCACCTGCCTACACCGGCCAACATGCCCCATCTGCACTAGTCCCACCCGCCCACACCGACCAACATGCCCCATCTACACTAGTCCCACCTGCCCACACTGACCAACATGCCCCATCTACACTAGTCCCACCTGCCCACACCGACCAACATGCCCCATGTACACTAGTCCCACCTGCCCACACCGGCCAACATGCCCCATCTACATGAATCCCACCTGCCCACACTGACCAACATGCCCCATCTACACTAGTCCCACCTGCCCACACTGACCAACATGCCCCATCTACACTAGTCCCACCCGCGCACACTGACCGACATGCCCCATCTACACTAGTCCCACCTGCCCACACTGACCAACATGCCCCATCTACACTAGTCCCACCTGCCCACACCGACCAACATGCCCCATCTACACTAGTCCCACCTGCCCACACCGGCCAACATGCCCCATCTACATGAATCCCACCTGCCCACACTGACCAACATGCCCCACCTACACTAGTCCCACCTACCCACACTGACCAACATGCCCCATCTACACTAGTCCCACCCGCGCACACTGTCCGACATGCCCCATCTACCCTAGTCCCACCTGCCCACACAGACCAACATGCCACATCTACACTAGTCCCACCTGCCCACACAGACCAACATGCCCCATCTACACTAGTCCCACGTGCCCACACCGACCAACATGCCCCATCTACACTAGTCCCACCTGCCCACACCGACCAACATGCCCCATCTACACTAGTCCCACCTGCCCACACCGACCAACATGCCCCATCTACACTAGTCCCACCTGCCCACACCAGCCAACATGCCCCATCTACACTAGTCCCACCAGCCCACACCGACCAACATGCCCCATCTACACTAGTCCCACCCGCCCACACCGACCAACATGCCCCATCTACACTAGTCCCACCCGCCCACACCGACCAACATGCCCCATCTACACTAGTCCCACCCGCCCACACCGACCAACATGCCCCATCTACACTAATCCCACCTGCCTACACTGACCAACATGCCCCATCTACACTAGTCCCACCTGCCCACACCGGCCAACATGCCCCATCTACACGAATCCCACATGCCCACACTGACCAACATGCACCATCTACACTAGTCCCACCTGCCCACACCGGCCAACATGCCCCATCTACACTAGTCCCACCTGCCCACACCGGCCAACATGCCCCATCTACACTAGTCCCACCCGCCCACACCGACCAACATGCCCCATCTACACTAGTCCCACCTGCCTACTCTGACCAACATGCCCCATCTACACTAGTCCCACCTGCCCACACCGACCAACATGCCCCATCTACACTAGTCCCACCTGCCTACACTGACCAACATGCCCCATCTACACTAGTCCCACCTTCCCACATCGACCAACATGCCCCATCTACATTAGTCCCACCTGCCCACACCGGCCAACATGCCCCATTTACACTAGTCCCACCTGCCCACACCAGCCAACATGCCCCATCTACACTAGTCCCACACCGACCAACATGCCCCATCTACACTAGTCCCACCTGCCCACATCGACCAACATGCCCCATCTACACAAATCCCACCTGCCCATACCGGCCAACATGCCCCATCTACACTAGTCCCACCTGCCCACACCAGCCAACATGCCTCATCTACACTAGTCCCACACCGACCAACATGTCCCATCTACACTAGTCCCACCTGCCCACACCGGCCAACATGCCCCATCTACACTAGTCCCACCCGCCCACACCGACCAACATGCCCCATCTACACTAGTCCCACCTGCCCACACCGCCCAACATGCCCCATCTACACTAGTCCCACCTGCCCACACCGGCCAACATGCCCAATCTACACGAATCCCACCTGCCCACACTGACCAACATGCCCCATCTACACTAGTCCCACCTGCCCACAACGGCCAACATGCCCCATCTACACTAGTCCCACCTGCCCACACCGGCCAACATGCCCCATCTACACTAGTCCCCACCTGCCGACACCGACCAACATGCCCCATCCACACGAATCCCACCTGCCCACACCGGCCAACATGCCCCATCTACACTAGTCCCACCTGCCCACACTGACCAACATGCCCCATCTACACTAGTCTCACCTGCCCACACCGGCCAACATGCGCCTTGTACACTAGTCCCACCTGCCCACACCGACCAACATGCCCCATCTACACTAGTCCCACCTGCCCACACGGACCAACATGCCCCATCTACACTAGTCCCACCTGCCCACACCTGCCAACATGCCCCATGTACACTAGTCCCACCTGCCCACACCGACCAACATGCCCCATTTACACTAGTCCCACCTGCCCACACCGGCCAACATGCCCCATCTACACGAATCCCACATGCCCACACTGACCAACATGCACCATCTACACTAGTCCCACCTGCCCACACCGGCCAACATGCCCCATCTACACTAGTCCCACCTGCCCACACCGGCCAACATGCCCCATCTACACTAGTCCCACCCGCCCACACCGACCAACATGCCCCATCTACACTAGTCCCACCTGCCTACACTGACCAACATGCCCCATCTACACTAGTCCCACCTGCCCACACCGGCCAACATGCCCCATCTACACGAATCCCACCTGCCCACACTGACCAACATGCACCATCTACACTAGTCCCACCTGCCCACACCGGCCAACATGCCCCATCTACACTAGTCCCACCTGCCCACACCGGCCAACATGCCCCATCTACACTAGTCCCCACCTGCCGACACTGACCAACATGCCCCATCTACACTAGTCCCACCTTCCCACATCGACCAACATGCCCCATCTACATTAGTCCCACCTGCCCACACCGGCCAACATGCCCCATTTACACTAGTCCCACCTGCCCACACCAGCCAACATGCCCCATCTACACTAGTCCCACACCGACCAACATGCCCCATCTACACTAGTCCCACCTGCCCACATCGACCAACATGCCCCATCTACACAAATCCCACCTGCCCATACCGGCCAACATGCCCCATCTACACTAGTCCCACCTGCCCACACCAGCCAACATGCCTCATCTACACTAGTCCCACACCGACCAACATGTCCCATCTACACTAGTCCCACCTGCCCACACCGGCCAACATGCCCCATCTACACTAGTCCCACCCGCCCACACCGACCAACATGCCCCATCTACACTAGTCCCACCTGCCCACACCGCCCAACATGCCCCATCTACACTAGTCCCACCTGCCCACACCGGCCAACATGCCCAATCTACACGAATCCCACCTGCCCACACTGACCAACATGCCCCATCTACACTAGTCCCACCTGCCCACAATGGCCAACATGCCCCATCTACACTAGTCCCACCTGCCCACACCGGCCAACATGCCCCATCTACACTAGTCCCCACCTGCCGACACCGACCAACATGCCCCATCCACACGAATCCCACCTGCCCACACCGGCCAACATGCCCCATCTACACTAGTCCCACCTGCCCACACTGACCAACATGCCCCATCTACACTAGTCTCACCTGCCCACACCGGCCAACATGCGCCTTGTACACTAGTCCCACCTGCCCACACCGACCAACATGCCCCATCTACACTAGTCCCACCTGCCCACACGGACCAACATGCCCCATCTACACTAGTCCCACCTGCCCACACCGGCCAACATGCCCCATGTACACTAGTCCCACCTGCCCACACCGACCAACATGCCCCATCTACACTAGTCCCACCTGCCCACACCAGCCAACATGCCCCATGTACACTAGTCCCACCTGCCCACACCGACCAACATGCCCCATCTACACTAGTCCCACCTGCCCACACCGACCAACATGCCCCATCTACACTGGTCACACCCGCCCACACCGACCAACATGCCCCATCTACACTAGTCCCACCTGCCCACACCGACCAACATGCCCCATCTACACTAGTCCCACACCGACCAACATGCCCTATCTACGCTAGTCCCACCTGCCCACATCGACCAACATGCCCCATCTACAGGAATCCCACCTGCCTACACTGACCAACATGCCCCATCTACACTAGTCCCACCTGCCCACACCGGCCAACATGCCCCATGTACACTAGTCCCACCTGCCCACACCGACCAACATGCCCCATCTACACTAGTCCCACCTGCCCACACCAGCCAACATGCCCCATCTACACTAGGCCCACCCGCCCACACCGACCAACATGCCCCATCTACACTAGTCCCACCTGCCCACACTGACCAACATGCCCCATCTACACGAGTCCCACCCGCCCACACTGACCAACATGCCCCATCTACACTAGTCCCACCTGCCCACACCGACCAACATGCCCCATCTACACTAGTCCCACCTGCCCACATGGACCAACATGCCCCATCTACACTAGTCCCACCTGCCCACACAGACCAACATGCCCCATTTACACTAGTCCCACCTGCCCACACCAGCCAACATGCCCCATCTACACTAGTCCCACTCGCCCACACCGACCAACATGCCCCATCTACACTAGTCCCACCTGCCCACACGGACCAACATGCCCCATCTACACTAGTCCCACCTGCCCACACCGACCAACATGCCCCATCTACACTAGTCCCACCTGCCCACACCGAGCAACATGCCCCATCTACACTAGTCCCACCTGCCCACACCGACCAACATGCCCCATCTACACTAGTCCCACACCGACCAACATGCCCCATCTACACTAGTCCCACCTGCCCACACCGACCAACATGCCCCATCTACACTAGTCCCACCTGCCCACACCGGCCAACATGCCCCATCTACACGAATCCCACATGCCCACACTGACCAACATGCACCATCTACACTAGTCCCACCTGCCCACACCGGCCAACATGCCCCATCTACACTAGTCCCACCTGCCCACACCGGCCAACATGCCCCATCTACACTAGTCCCACCCGCCCACACCGACCAACATGCCCCATCTACACTAGTCCCACCTGCCTACACTGACCAACATGCCCCATCTACACTAGTCCCACCTGCCCACACCGGCCAACATGCCCCATCTACACGAATCCCACCTGCCCACACTGACCAACATGCACCATCAACACTAGTCCCACCCGCCCACACCGGCCAACATGCCCCATCTACACTAGTCCCACCTGCCCACACCGGCCAACATGCCCCATCTACACTAGTCACCACCTGCCGACACTGACCAACATGCCCCATCTACACTAGTCCCACCTTCCCACATCGACCAACATGCCCCATCTACATTAGTCCCACCTGCCCACACCGGCCAACATGCCCCATTTACACTAGTCCCACCTGCCCACACCAGCCAACATGCCCCATCTACACTAGTCCCACACCGACCAACATGCCCCATCTACACTAGTCCCACCTGCCCACATCGACCAACATGCCCCATCTACACAAATCCCACCTGCCCATACCGGCCAACATGCCCCATCTACACTAGTCCCACCTGCCCACACCAGCCAACATGCCTCATCTACACTAGTCCCACACCGACCAACATGTCCCATCTACACTAGTCCCACCTGCCCACACCGGCCAACATGCCCCATCTACACTAGTCCCACCCGCCCACACCGACCAACATGCCCCATCTACACTAGTCCCACCTGCCCACACCGCCCAACATGCCCCATCTACACTAGTCCCACCTGCCCACACCGGCCAACATGCCCAATCTACACGAATCCCACCTGCCCACACTGACCAACATGCCCCATCTACACTAGTCCCACCTGCCCACAACGGCCAACATGCCCCATCTACACTAGTCCCACCTGCCCACACCGGCCAACATGCCCCATCTACACTAGTCCCCACCTGCCGACACCGACCAACATGCCCCATCCACACGAATCCCACCTGCCCACACCGGCCAACATGCCCCATCTACACGAATCCCACCTGCCCACACTGACCAACATGCCCCATCTACACTAGTCCCACCCGCCCACACCGACCAACATGCCCCATCTACACTAGTCCCACCTGCCCACACGGACCAACATGCCCCATCTACACTAGTCCCACCTGCCCACACGGACCAACATGCCGCATCTACACTAGTCCCACCTGACCACACCGACCAACATGCCCCATCTACACTAGTCCCACCTGCCCACACCGACCAATATGCCCCATCTACACTAGTCCCACCTGCCCACACCGACCAACATGCCCCATCTACACTAGTCCCACCTGCCCACACCGACCAACATGCCCCATCTACACTAGTCCCACTTGCCCACACCGACCATGCCCCATCTACACTAGTCCCACCTGCCCACACCGGCCAACATGCCCCATCTACACTAGTCCCACATGCCCACACCGACCAACATGCCCCATCTACACTAGTCCCACCTGCCCACACTGACCAACATGCCCCATCTACACTAGTCCCACCTGCCCACACACACCAACATGCCCCATCTACACTAGTCCCACGTGCCCACACCGAACAACATGCCCCATCTACACTAGACCCACCTGCCCACACCGACCAACATGCCCCATCTACACTAGTCCCACCTGCCCACACTGACCAAAATGCCCCATCAACACTAGTCCCACCTGCCCACACCGACCAACATGCCCCATCTACACTACTCCCACCTGCCCACACCGGCCAACATGCCCCATCTACACGAATCCCACCTGCCCACACTGACCAACATGCCCCATCTACACTAGTCCCACCCGCCCACACCGACCAACATGCCCCATCTACACTAGTCCCACCTGCCCACACGGACCAACATGCCCCATCTACACTAGTCCCACCTGCCCACACGGACCAACATGCCGCATCTACACTAGTCCCACCTGCCCACACCGACCAACATGCCCCATCTACACTAGTCCCACCTGCCCACACCGACCAACATGCCCCATCTACACTAGTCCCACCTGCCCACACCGACCAATATGCCCCATCTACACTAGTCCCACCTGCCCACACCGACCAACATGCCCCATCTACACTAGTCCCACCTGCCCACACCGACCAACATGCCCCATCTACACTAGTCCCACCTGCCCACACCGACCATGCCCCATCTACACTAGTCCCACCTGCCCACACCGGCCAACATGCCCCATCTACACTAGTCCCACCTGCCCACACCGACCAACATGCCCCATCTACACTAGTCCCACCTGCCCACAACGACCAACATGCCCCATCTACACTAGTCCCACCTGCCCACACGGACCAAAATGCCCCATCTACACTAGTCCCACCTGCCCACATGGACCAACATGCCGCATCTACACTAGTCCCACCTGCCCACACCGACCAACATGCCCCATCTACACTAGTCCCACCTGCCCACACCAACCAACATGCCCCATCTACACTAGTCCCACCCGCCCACACCGACCAACATGCCCCATCTACACTAGTACCACCTGCCCACACCGACCAACATGCCCCATCTACACTAGTCCCACCTGCCCACAACGACCAACATGCCCCATCTACACGAATCCCACCTGCCCACACCAACCAACATGCCCCATCTACACTAGTCCCACCTGCCCACACCGACCAACATGCCCCATCTACACTAGTCCCACCTGCCCACACCAGCCAACATGCCCCATCTACACTAGTCCCACCCGCCCACACGACCAACATGCCCCATCTACACTAGTCCCACCTGCCCACACTGACCAACATGCCCCATCTACACTATTCCCACCTGCCCACACCGACCAACATGCCCCATCTACACTAGTCCCACCTGCCCACACTGACCAACATGCCCCATCTACACTAGTCCCACCCGCCCACACTGACCAACATGCCCCATCTACACTAGTCCCACCTGCCCACACCGACCAACATGCCCCATCTACACTAGTCCCACCTGCCCACACAGACCAACATGCCCCATCTACACTAGTCCCATGTGCCCACACCGAACAACATGCCCCATCTACACTAGTCCCACCTGCCCACACCGACCAACATGCCCCATCTACACTAGTCCCACCTGCCCACACCGACCAACATGCCCCATCTACACTAGTCCCACCTGCCCACACCGACCAACATGCCCCATCTACACTAGTCCCACCAGCCCACACCGACCAACATGCCCCATCTACACTAGTCCCACCTGCCCACACCGACCAACATGCCCCATCAACACTAGTCCCACCTGCCCACACCGACCAACATGCCCCATCTACACGAATCCCACCTGCCCACACTGACCAACATGCCCCATCTACACTAGTCCCACCCGCCCACACCGACCAACATGCCCCATCTACACTAGTCCCACCTGCCCACACGGACCAACATGCCCCATCTACACTAGTCCCACCTGCCCACACGGACCAACATGCCGCATCTACACTAGTTCCACCTACCCACACCGAACAACATGCCCCATCTACACTAGTCCCACCTGCCCACACCGACCAACATGCCCCATCTACACTAGTCCCACCTGCCCACACCAACCAACATGCCCCATCTACACAAGTCCCACCTGCCCACACCGACCAACATGCCCCATCTACACTATTCCCACCCGCCCACACCGACCAACATGCCCCATCTACACTAGTCCCACCCGCCCACACCGACCATGCCCCATCTACACTAGTCCCACCTGCCCACACCGGCCAACATGCCCCAACTACACTAGTCCCACCTGCCCACACCGACCAACATGCCCCATCTACACTAGTCCCACCTGCCCACATCGACCAACATGCCCCATCTACACTAGTCCCACCTGCCCACACTGACCAACATGCCCCATCTACACTAGTCCCACCTGCCCACACTGACCAACATGCCCCATCTACACTAGTCCCACCTGCCCACACACACCAACATGCCCCATCTACACTAGTCCCACCTGCCCACACACACCAACATGCCCCATCTACACTAGTCCCACCTGCCCACACCGACCAACATGCCCCATCTACACTAGTCCCACCCGCCCACACTCACCAACATGCCCCATCTACACTAGTCCCACCTGCCCACACCGGCCAACATGCCCCATCTACACGAATCCCACCTGCCCACACTGACCAACATGCCCCATCTACACTAGTCCCACCCGCCCACACTGACCAACATGCCCCATCTACACTAGTCCCACCCGCCCACACTGACCAACATGCCCCATCTACACTAGTCCCACCTGCCCACACCGACCAACATGCCCCATCTACACTAGTCCCACCTGCCCACACAGACCAACATGCCCCATCTACACTAGTCCCACGTGCCCACACCGAACAACATGCCCCATCTACACTAGTCCCACCTGCCCACACCGACCAACATGCCCCATCTACACTAGTCCCACCTGCCCACACCGACCAACATGCCCCATCTACACTAGTCCCACCTGCCCACACTGACCAACATGCCCCATCTACACTAGTCCCACCCGCCCACACTGACCAACATGCCCCATCTACACTAGTCCCACCTGCCCACACCGACCAACATGCCTCATCTACACTAGTCCCACCTGCCCACACAGACCAACATGCCCCATCTACACTAGTCCCACGTGCCCACACCGAACAACATGCCCCATCTACACTAGTCCCACCTGCCCACACCGACCAACATGCCCCATCTACACTAGTCCCACCTGCCCACACCGACCAACATGCCCCATCTACACTAGTCCCACCTGCCCACACCGACCAACATGCCCCATCTACACTAGTCCCACCTGCCCACAGCGACCAACATGCCCCATCTACACTAGTCCCACCTGCCCACACCGACCAACATGCCCCATCTACACTAGTCCCACCTGCCCACACCGACCATGCCCCATCTACACTAGTCCCACCTGCCCACACCGGCCAACATGCCCCATCTACACTAGTCCCACCTGCCCACACCGACCAACATGCCCCATCTACACTAGTCCCACCTGCCCACACCGACCAACATGCCCCATCTACACTAGTCCCACCTGCCCACACGGACCAACATGCCCCATCTACACTAGTCCCACCTGCCCACACGGACCAACATGCCGCATCTATACTAGTCCCACCTGCCCACACCGACCAACATGCCCCATCTACACTAGTCCCACCTGCCCACACCAACCAACATGCCCCATCTACACTAGTCCCACCCGCCCACACCGACCAACATGCCCCATCTACACTAGTCCCACCTGCCCACACCGACCAACATGCCCCATCTACACTAGTCCCACCTGCCCACAACGACCAACATGCCCCATCTACACGAATCCCACCTGCCCACACCAACCAACATGCCCCATCTACACTAGTCCCACCTGCCCACACCGACCAACATGCCCCATGTACACTAGTCCCACCTGCCCACACCAACCAACATGCCCCATCTACACTAGTCCCACCCGCCCACACGACCAACATGCCCCATCTACACTAGTCCCACCTGCCCACTCTGACCAACATGCCCCATCTACACTAGTCCCACCTGCCCACACCGACCAACATGCCCCATCTACACTAGTCCCACCTGCCCATACTGACCAACATGCCCCATCTACACTATTCCCACCTGCCCACACCGACCAACATGCCCCATCTACACTAGTCCCACCTGCCCTCACCGGCCAACATGCCCCATCTACACGAATCCCATCTGCCCACACTGACCAACATGCCCCATCTACACTAGTCCCACCCGCCCACACCGACCAACATGCCCCATCTACACTAGTCCCACCCGCCCACACCGACCATGCCCCATCTACACTAGTCCCACCTGCCCACACCGGCCAACATGCCCCAACTACACTAGTCCCACCTGCCCACACCGACCAACATGCCCCATCTACACTAGTCCCACCTGCCCACACCGACCAACATGCCCCATCTACACTAGTCCCACCTGCCCACACTGACCAACATGCCCCATCTACACTAGTCCCACCTGCCCACACTGACCAACATGCCCCATCTACACTAGTCCCACCTGCCCACACACACCAACATGCCCCATCTACACTAGTCCCACCTGCCCACACACACCAACATGCCCCATCTACACTAGTCCCACCTGCCCACACTCACCAACATGCCCCATCTACACTAGTCCCACCTGCCCACACCGGCCAACATGCCCCATCTACACGAATCCCACCTGCCCACACTGACCAACATGCCCCATCTACACTAGTCCCACCCGCCCACACTGACCAACATGCCCCATCTACACTAGTCCCACCTGCCCACACCGACCAACATGCCCCATCTACACTAGTCCCACCTGCCCACACAGACCAACATGCCCCATCTACACTAGTCCCACGTGCCCACACCGAACAACATGCCCCATCTACACTAGTCCCACCTGCCCACACCGACCAACATGCCCCATCTACACTAGTCCCACCTGCCCACACCGACCAACATGCCCCATCTACACTAGTCCCACCTGCCCACACTGACCAACATGCCCCATCTACACTAGTCCCACCCGCCCACACTGACCAACATGCCCCATCTACACTAGTCCCACCTGCCCACACCGACCAACATGCCCCATCTACACTAGTCCCACCTGCCCACACAGACCAACATGCCCCATCTACACTAGTCCCACGTGCCCACACCGAACAACATGCCCCATCTACACTAGTCCCACCTGCCCACACCGACCAACATGCCCCATCTACACTAGTCCCACCTGCCCACACCGACCAACATGCCCCATCTACACTAGTCCCACCTGCCCACACCGACCAACATGCCCCATCTACACTAGTCCCACCTGCCCACAGCGACCAACATGCCCCATCTACACTAGTCCCACCTGCCCACACCGACCAACATGCCCCATCTACACTAGTCCCACCTGCCCACACCGACCATGCCCCATCTACACTAGTCCCACCTGCCCACACCGGCCAACATGCCCCATCTACACTAGTCCCACCTGCCCACACCGACCAACATGCCCCATCTACACTAGTCCCACCTGCCCACACCGACCAACATGCCCCATCTACACTAGTCCCACCTGCCCACACGGACCAACATGCCCCATCTACACTAGTCCCACCTGCCCACACGGACCAACATGCCGCATCTATACTAGTCCCACCTGCCCACACCGACCAACATGCCCCATCTACACTAGTCCCACCTGCCCACACCAACCAACATGCCCCATCTACACTAGTCCCACCCGCCCACACCGACCAACATGCCCCATCTACACTAGTCCCACCTGCCCACACCGACCAACATGCCCCATCTACACTAGTCCCACCTGCCCACAACGACCAACATGCCCCATCTACACGAATCCCACCTGCCCACACCAACCAACATGCCCCATCTACACTAGTCCCACCTGCCCACACCGACCAACATGCCCCATGTACACTAGTCCCACCTGCCCACACCAACCAACATGCCCCATCTACACTAGTCCCACCCGCCCACACGACCAACATGCCCCATCTACACTAGTCCCACCTGCCCACACTGACCAACATGCCCCATCTACACTAGTCCCACCTGCCCACACCGACCAACATGCCCCATCTACACTAGTCCCACCTGCCCATACTGACCAACATGCCCCATCTACACTATTCCCACCTGCCCACACCGACCAACATGCCCCATCTACACTAGTCCCACCTGCCCTCACCGGCCAACATGCCCCATCTACACGAATCCCATCTGCCCACACTGACCAACATGCCCCATCTACACTAGTCCCACCCGCCCACACCGACCAACATGCCCCATCTACACTAGTCCCACCCGCCCACACCGACCAACATGCCCCATCTACACTAGTCCCACCCGCCCACACGGACCAACATGCCCCATCTACACTAGTCCCACCTGCCCACACGGACCAACATGCCCCATCTACACAAGTCCCACCTTCCCACACCGACCAACATGCTCCATCTACACTAGTCCCACCTGCCCACACCGGCCAACATGCCCCATCTACACGAATCCCACCGGCCCACACCGACCAACATGCCCCATCTACACTAGTCCCACCCGCCCACACTGACCAACATGCCCCATCTACACTAGTCCCACCCGCCCACACTGACCAACATGCCCCATCTACACTAGTCCCACCTGCCCACACTGACCAACATGCCCCATCTACACTAGTCCCACCTGCCCACACCGACCAACATGCCCCATCTACACTAGTCCCACCCGCCCACACTGACCAACATGCCCCATCTACACTAGTCCCACCTGCCCACACCGACCAACATGCCCCATCTACACTAGTCCCACCTGCCCACACCGACCAACATGCCCCATCTACACTAGTCCCACCTGCCCACACCAGCCAACATGCCCCATCTACACTAGTCCCACCTGCCCACACCGACCAACATGCCCCATCTACAGTAGTCCCACCTGCCCACACCGACCAACATGCCCCATCTACAATAGTCCCACATGCCCACACCGACCAACATGCCCCATCTACACTAGTCCCACCCGCCCACACCGACCAACATGCCGCATCTACATTAGTCCCACCCGCCCACACCGACCAACATGCCCCATCTACACTAGTCCCACACCGACCAACCCGGCCAACATGCCCCATCTACACTAGTCCCACCCGCCCACACCGACCAACATGCCCCATCTACACTAGTCCCATCTGCCCACACCAGCCAACATGCCCCATCTACACTGGTCCTACCCGCCCACACCGACCAACATGCCCCATCTACACTAGTCCCACCTGCCCACACAGACCAACATGCCCCATCTACACTAGTCCCACCTGCCCACACCAACCAACATGCCCCATCTACACTAGTCCCACCTGCCCACACCGACCAACATGCCCCATCTACACTAGTCCCACCTGCCCACACCGACCAACATGCCCCATCTACACTAGTCCCACCTGCCCACACGGACCAACATGCCGCATCTACACTAGTCCCACCTGCCCACACCGACCAACATGCCCCATCTACACTAGTCCCACCTGCCCACACCGACCATGCCCCATCTACACTAGTCCCACCTGCCTACACCGGCCAACATGCCCCATCTACACTAGTCCCACCCGCCCACACCGACCAACATGCCCCATCTACACTAGTCCCACCTGCCCACACTGACCAACATGCCCCATCTACACTAGTCCCACCTGCCCACACCGACCAACATGCCCCATGTACACTAGTCCCACCTGCCCACACCGGCCAACATGCCCCATCTACATGAATCCCACCTGCCCACACTGACCAACATGCCCCATCTACACTAGTCCCACCTGCCCACACCGACCAACATGCCCCATCTACACTAGTCCCACCCGCGCACACTGACCGACATGCCCCATCTACACTAGTCCCACCTGCCCACACCGGCCAACATGCCCCATCTACATGAATCCCACCTGCCCACACTGACCAACATGCCCCACCTACACTAGTCCCACCTACCCACACTGACCAACATGCCCCATCTACACTAGTCCCACCCGCGCACACTGTCCGACATGCCCCATCTACACTAGTCCCACCTGCCCACACAGACCAACATGCCACATCTACACTAGTCCCACCTGCCCACACAGACCAACATGCCCCATCTACACTAGTCCCACGTGCCCACACCGACCAACATGCCCCATCTACACTAGTCCCACCTGCCCACACCGACCAACATGCCCCATCTACACTAGTCCCACCTGCCCACACCGACCAACATGCCCCATCTACACTAGTCCCACCTGCCCACACCAGCCAACATGCCCCATCTACACTAGTCCCACCAGCCCACACCGACCAACATGCCCCATCTACACTAGTCCCACCCGCCCACACCGACCAACATGCCCCATCTACACTAGTCCCACCCGCCCACACCGACCAACATGCCCCATCTACACTAGTCCCACCCGCCCACACCGACCAACATGCCCCATCTACACTAATCCCACCTGCCTACACTGACCAACATGCCCCATCTACACTAGTCCCACCTGCCCACACCGGCCAACATGCCCCATCTACACTAGTCCCACCCGCCCACACCGGCCAACATGCCCCATCTACACGAATCCCACATGCCCACACTGACCAACATGCACCATCTACACTAGTCCCACCTGCCCACACCGACCAACATGCCCCATCTACACTAGTCCCACCTGCCTACACTGACGAACATGCCCCATCTACACTAGTCCCACCTTCCCACATCGACCAACATGCCCCATCTACATTAGTCCCACCTGCCCACACCGGCCAACATGCCCCATTTACACTAGTCCCACCTGCCCACACCAGCCAACATGCCTCATCTACACTAGTCCCACACCGACCAACATGTCCCATCTACACTAGTCCCACCTGCGCACACCGGCCAACATGCCCCATCTACACTAGTCCCACACCGACCAACATGCCCCATCTACACTAGTCCCACCTGCCCACATCGACCAACATGCCCCATCTACACAAATCCCACCTGCCCATACCGGCCAACATGCCCCATCTACACTAGTCCCACCTGCCCACACCAGCCAACATGCCTCATCTACACTAGTCCCACACCGACCAACATGTCCCATCTACACTAGTCCCACCTGCCCACACCGGCCAACATGCCCCATCTACACTAGTCCCACCCGCCCACACCGACCAACATGCCCCATCTACACTTGTCCCACCTGCCCACACCGCCCAACATGCCCCATCTACACTAGTCCCACCTGCCCACACCGGCCAACATGCCCAATCTACACGAATCCCACCTGCCCACACTGACCAACATGCCCCATCTACACTAGTCCCACCTGCCCACAACGGCCAACATGCCCCATCTACACTAGTCCCACCTGCCCACACCGACCAACATGCCCCATCCACACGAATCCCACCTGCCCACACCGGCCAACATGCCCCATCTACACTAGTCCCACCTGCCCACACTGACCAACATGCCCCATCTACACTAGTCTCACCTGCCCACACCGGCCAACATGCGCCTTGTACACTAGTCCCACCTGCCCACACCGACCAACATGCCCCATCTACACTAGTCCCACCTGCCCACACGGACCAACATGCCCCATCTACACTAGTCCCACCTGCCCACACCTGCCAACATGCCCCATGTACACTAGTCCCACCTGCCCACACCGACCAACATGCCCCATTTACACTAGTCCCACCTGCCCACACCGGCCAACATGCCCCATCTACACGAATCCCACATGCCCACACTGACCAACATGCACCATCTACACTAGTCCCACCTGCCCACACCGGCCAACATGCCCCATCTACACTAGTCCCACCTGCCCACACCGGCCAACATGCCCCATCTACACTAGTCCCACCCGCCCACACCGACCAACATGCCCCATCTACACTAGTCCCACCTGCCTACACTGACCAACATGCCCCATCTACACTAGTCCCACCTGCCCACACCGGCCAACATGCCCCATCTACACGAATCCCACCTGCCCACACTGACCAACATGCACCATCTACACTAGTCCCACCTGCCCACACCGGCCAACATGCCCCATCTACACTAGTCCCACCTGCCCACACCGGCCAACATGCCCCATCTACACTAGTCCCCACCTGCCGACACTGACCAACATGCCCCATCTACACTAGTCCCACCTTCCCACATCGACCAACATGCCCCATCTACATTAGTCCCACCTGCCCACACCGGCCAACATGCCCCATTTACACTAGTCCCACCTGCCCACACCAGCCAACATGCCCCATCTACACTAGTCCCACACCGACCAACATGCCCCATCTACACTAGTCCCACCTGCCCACATCGACCAACATGCCCCATCTACACAAATCCCACCTGCCCATACCGGCCAACATGCCCCATCTACACTAGTCCCACCTGCCCACACCAGCCAACATGCCTCATCTACACTAGTCCCACACCGACCAACATGTCCCATCTACACTAGTCCCACCTGCCCACACCGGCCAACATGCCCCATCTACACTAGTCCCACCCGCCCACACCGACCAACATGCCCCATCTACACTAGTCCCACCTGCCCACACCGCCCAACATGCCCCATCTACACTAGTCCCACCTGCCCACACCGGCCAACATGCCCAATCTACACGAATCCCACCTGCCCACACTGACCAACATGCCCCATCTACACTAGTCCCACCTGCCCACAACGGCCAACATGCCCCATCTACACTAGTCCCACCTGCCCACACCGGCCAACATGCCCCATCTACACTAGTCCCCACCTGCCGACACCGACCAACATGCCCCATCCACACGAATCCCACCTGCCCACACCGGCCAACATGCCCCATCTACACTAGTCCCACCTGCCCACACTGACCAACATGCCCCATCTACACTAGTCTCACCTGCCCACACCGGCCAACATGCGCCTTGTACACTAGTCCCACCTGCCCACACCGACCAACATGCCCCATCTACACTAGTCCCACCTGCCCACACGGACCAACATGCCCCATCTACACTAGTCCCACCTGCCCACACCGGCCAACATGCCCCATGTACACTAGTCCCACCTGCCCACACCGACCAACATGCCCCATCTACACTAGTCCCACCTGCCCACACCAGCCAACATGCCCCATGTACACTAGTCCCACCTGCCCACACCGACCAACATGCCCCATCTACACTAGTCCCACCTGCCCACACCGACCAACATGCCCCATCTACACTGGTCACACCCGCCCACACCGACCAACATGCCCCATCTACACTAGTCCCACCTGCCCACACCGACCAACATGCCCCATCTACACTAGTCCCACACCGACCAACATGCCCTATCTACGCTAGTCCCACCTGCCCACATCGACCAACATGCCCCATCTACAGGAATCCCACCTGCCTACACTGACCAACATGCCCCATCTACACTAGTCCCACCTGCCCACACCGGCCAACATGCCCCATGTACACTAGTCCCACCTGCCCACACCGACCAACATGCCCCATCTACACTAGTCCCACCTGCCCACACCAGCCAACATGCCCCATCTACACTAGGCCCACCCGCCCACACCGACCAACATGCCCCATCTACACTAGTCCCACCTGCCCACACTGACCAACATGCCCCATCTACACGAGTCCCACCCGCCCACACTGACCAACATGCCCCATCTACACTAGTCCCACCTGCCCACACCGACCAACATGCCCCATCTACACTAGTCCCACCTGCCCACATGGACCAACATGCCCCATCTACACTAGTCCCACCTGCCCACACAGACCAACATGCCCCATTTACACTAGTCCCACCTGCCCACACCAGCCAACATGCCCCATCTACACTAGTCCCACTCGCCCACACCGACCAACATGCCCCATCTACACTAGTCCCACCTGCCCACACGGACCAACATGCCCCATCTACACTAGTCCCACCTGCCCACACCGACCAACATGCCCCATCTACACTAGTCCCACCTGCCCACACCGAGCAACATGCCCCATCTACACTAGTCCCACCTGCCCACACCGACCAACATGCCCCATCTACACTAGTCCCACACCGACCAACATGCCCCATCTACACTAGTCCCACCTGCCCACACCGACCAACATGCCCCATCTACACTAGTCCCACCTGCCCACACCGGCCAACATGCCCCATCTACACGAATCCCACATGCCCACACTGACCAACATGCACCATCTACACTAGTCCCACCTGCCCACACCGGCCAACATGCCCCATCTACACTAGTCCCACCTGCCCACACCGGCCAACATGCCCCATCTACACTAGTCCCACCCGCCCACACCGACCAACATGCCCCATCTACACTAGTCCCACCTGCCTACACTGACCAACATGCCCCATCTACACTAGTCCCACCTGCCCACACCGGCCAACATGCCCCATCTACACGAATCCCACCTGCCCACACTGACCAACATGCACCATCAACACTAGTCCCACCCGCCCACACCGGCCAACATGCCCCATCTACACTAGTCCCACCTGCCCACACCGGCCAACATGCCCCATCTACACTAGTCACCACCTGCCGACACTGACCAACATGCCCCATCTACACTAGTCCCACCTTCCCACATCGACCAACATGCCCCATCTACATTAGTCCCACCTGCCCACACCGGCCAACATGCCCCATTTACACTAGTCCCACCTGCCCACACCAGCCAACATGCCCCATCTACACTAGTCCCACACCGACCAACATGCCCCATCTACACTAGTCCCACCTGCCCACATCGACCAACATGCCCCATCTACACAAATCCCACCTGCCCATACCGGCCAACATGCCCCATCTACACTAGTCCCACCTGCCCACACCAGCCAACATGCCTCATCTACACTAGTCCCACACCGACAAACATGTCCCATCTACACTAGTCCCACCTGCCCACACCGGCCAACATGCCCCATCTACACTAGTCCCACCCGCCCACACCGACCAACATGCCCCATCTACACTAGTCCCACCTGCCCACACCGCCCAACATGCCCCATCTACACTAGTCCCACCTGCCCACACCGGCCAACATGCCCAATCTACACGAATCCCACCTGCCCACACTGACCAACATGCCCCATCTACACTAGTCCCACCTGCCCACAACGGCCAACATGCCCCATCTACACTAGTCCCACCTGCCCACACCGGCCAACATGCCCCATCTACACTAGTCCCCACCTGCCGACACCGACCAACATGCCCCATCCACACGAATCCCACCTGCCCACACCGGCCAACATGCCCCATCTACACGAATCCCACCTGCCCACACTGACCAACATGCCCCATCTACACTAGTCCCACCCGCCCACACCGACCAACATGCCCCATCTACACTAGTCCCACCTGCCCACACGGACCAACATGCCCCATCTACACTAGTCCCACCTGCCCACACGGACCAACATGCCGCATCTACACTAGTCCCACCTGACCACACCGACCAACATGCCCCATCTACACTAGTCCCACCTGCCCACACCGACCAATATGCCCCATCTACACTAGTCCCACCTGCCCACACCGACCAACATGCCCCATCTACACTAGTCCCACCTGCCCACACCGACCAACATGCCCCATCTACACTAGTCCCACTTGCCCACACCGACCATGCCCCATCTACACTAGTCCCACCTGCCCACACCGGCCAACATGCCCCATCTACACTAGTCCCACATGCCCACACCGACCAACATGCCCCATCTACACTAGTCCCACCTGCCCACACTGACCAACATGCCCCATCTACACTAGTCCCACCTGCCCACACACACCAACATGCCCCATCTACACTAGTCCCACGTGCCCACACCGAACAACATGCCCCATCTACACTAGACCCACCTGCCCACACCGACCAACATGCCCCATCTACACTAGTCCCACCTGCCCACACTGACCAAAATGCCCCATCAACACTAGTCCCACCTGCCCACACCGACCAACATGCCCCATCTACACTACTCCCACCTGCCCACACCGGCCAACATGCCCCATCTACACGAATCCCACCTGCCCACACTGACCAACATGCCCCATCTACACTAGTCCCACCCGCCCACACCGACCAACATGCCCCATCTACACTAGTCCCACCTGCCCACACGGACCAACATGCCCCATCTACACTAGTCCCACCTGCCCACACGGACCAACATGCCGCATCTACACTAGTCCCACCTGCCCACACCGACCAACATGCCCCATCTACACTAGTCCCACCTGCCCACACCGACCAACATGCCCCATCTACACTAGTCCCACCTGCCCACACCGACCAATATGCCCCATCTACACTAGTCCCACCTGCCCACACCGACCAACATGCCCCATCTACACTAGTCCCACCTGCCCACACCGACCAACATGCCCCATCTACACTAGTCCCACCTGCCCACACCGACCATGCCCCATCTACACTAGTCCCACCTGCCCACACCGGCCAACATGCCCCATCTACACTAGTCCCACCTGCCCACACCGACCAACATGCCCCATCTACACTAGTCCCACCTGCCCACAACGACCAACATGCCCCATCTACACTAGTCCCACCTGCCCACACGGACCAAAATGCCCCATCTACACTAGTCCCACCTGCCCACATGGACCAACATGCCGCATCTACACTAGTCCCACCTGCCCACACCGACCAACATGCCCCATCTACACTAGTCCCACCTGCCCACACCAACCAACATGCCCCATCTACACTAGTCCCACCCGCCCACACCGACCAACATGCCCCATCTACACTAGTACCACCTGCCCACACCGACCAACATGCCCCATCTACACTAGTCCCACCTGCCCACAACGACCAACATGCCCCATCTACACGAATCCCACCTGCCCACACCAACCAACATGCCCCATCTACACTAGTCCCACCTGCCCACACCGACCAACATGCCCCATCTACACTAGTCCCACCTGCCCACACCAGCCAACATGCCCCATCTACACTAGTCCCACCCGCCCACACGACCAACATGCCCCATCTACACTAGTCCCACCTGCCCACACTGACCAACATGCCCCATCTACACTATTCCCACCTGCCCACACCGACCAACATGCCCCATCTACACTAGTCCCACCTGCCCACACTGACCAACATGCCCCATCTACACTAGTCCCACCCGCCCACACTGACCAACATGCCCCATCTACACTAGTCCCACCTGCCCACACCGACCAACATGCCCCATCTACACTAGTCCCACCTGCCCACACAGACCAACATGCCCCATCTACACTAGTCCCATGTGCCCACACCGAACAACATGCCCCATCTACACTAGTCCCACCTGCCCACACCGACCAACATGCCCCATCTACACTAGTCCCACCTGCCCACACCGACCAACATGCCCCATCTACACTAGTCCCACCTGCCCACACCGACCAACATGCCCCATCTACACTAGTCCCACCAGCCCACACCGACCAACATGCCCCATCTACACTAGTCCCACCTGCCCACACCGACCAACATGCCCCATCAACACTAGTCTCACCTGCCCACACCGACCAACATGCCCCATCTACACGAATCCCACCTGCCCACACTGACCAACATGCCCCATCTACACTAGTCCCACCCGCCCACACCGACCAACATGCCCCATCTACACTAGTCCCACCTGCCCACACGGACCAACATGCCCCATCTACACTAGTCCCACCTGCCCACACGGACCAACATGCCGCATCTACACTAGTTCCACCTACCCACACCGAACAACATGCCCCATCTACACTAGTCCCACCTGCCCACACCGACCAACATGCCCCATCTACACTAGTCCCACCTGCCCACACCAACCAACATGCCCCATCTACACAAGTCCCACCTGCCCACACCGACCAACATGCCCCATCTACACTATTCCCACCCGCCCACACCGACCAACATGCCCCATCTACACTAGTCCCACCCGCCCACACCGACCATGCCCCATCTACACTAGTCCCACCTGCCCACACCGGCCAACATGCCCCAACTACACTAGTCCCACCTGCCCACACCGACCAACATGCCCCATCTACACTAGTCCCACCCGCCCACACCGACCAACATGCCCCATCTACACTAGTCCCACCTGCCTACACTGACCAACATGCCCCATCTACACTAGTCCCACCTGCCCACACCGGCCAACATGCCCCATCTACACGAATCCCACCTGCCCACACTGACCAACATGCACCATCAACACTAGTCCCACCCGCCCACACCGGCCAACATGCCCCATCTACACTAGTCCCACCTGCCCACACCGGCCAACATGCCCCATCTACACTAGTCACCACCTGCCGACACTGACCAACATGCCCCATCTACACTAGTCCCACCTTCCCACATCGACCAACATGCCCCATCTACATTAGTCCCACCTGCCCACACCGGCCAACATGCCCCATTTACACTAGTCCCACCTGCCCACACCAGCCAACATGCCCCATCTACACTAGTCCCACACCGACCAACATGCCCCATCTACACTAGTCCCACCTGCCCACATCGACCAACATGCCCCATCTACACAAATCCCACCTGCCCATACCGGCCAACATGCCCCATCTACACTAGTCCCACCTGCCCACACCAGCCAACATGCCTCATCTACACTAGTCCCACACCGACCAACATGTCCCATCTACACTAGTCCCACCTGCCCACACCGGCCAACATGCCCCATCTACACTAGTCCCACCCGCCCACACCGACCAACATGCCCCATCTACACTAGTCCCACCTGCCCACACCGCCCAACATGCCCCATCTACACTAGTCCCACCTGCCCACACCGGCCAACATGCCCAATCTACACGAATCCCACCTGCCCACACTGACCAACATGCCCCATCTACACTAGTCCCACCTGCCCACAACGGCCAACATGCCCCATCTACACTAGTCCCACCTGCCCACACCGGCCAACATGCCCCATCTACACTAGTCCCCACCTGCCGACACCGACCAACATGCCCCATCCACACGAATCCCACCTGCCCACACCGGCCAACATGCCCCATCTACACGAATCCCACCTGCCCACACTGACCAACATGCCCCATCTACACTAGTCCCACCCGCCCACACCGACCAACATGCCCCATCTACACTAGTCCCACCTGCCCACACGGACCAACATGCCCCATCTACACTAGTCCCACCTGCCCACACGGACCAACATGCCGCATCTACACTAGTCCCACCTGACCACACCGACCAACATGCCCCATCTACACTAGTCCCACCTGCCCACACCGACCAATATGCCCCATCTACACTAGTCCCACCTGCCCACACCGACCAACATGCCCCATCTACACTAGTCCCACCTGCCCACACCGACCAACATGCCCCATCTACACTAGTCCCACTTGCCCACACCGACCATGCCCCATCTACACTAGTCCCACCTGCCCACACCGGCCAACATGCCCCATCTACACTAGTCCCACATGCCCACACCGACCAACATGCCCCATCTACACTAGTCCCACCTGCCCACACTGACCAACATGCCCCATCTACACTAGTCCCACCTGCCCACACACACCAACATGCCCCATCTACACTAGTCCCACGTGCCCACACCGAACAACATGCCCCATCTACACTAGACCCACCTGCCCACACCGACCAACATGCCCCATCTACACTAGTCCCACCTGCCCACACTGACCAAAATGCCCCATCAACACTAGTCCCACCTGCCCACACCGACCAACATGCCCCATCTACACTACTCCCACCTGCCCACACCGGCCAACATGCCCCATCTACACGAATCCCACCTGCCCACACTGACCAACATGCCCCATCTACACTAGTCCCACCCGCCCACACCGACCAACATGCCCCATCTACACTAGTCCCACCTGCCCACACGGACCAACATGCCCCATCTACACTAGTCCCACCTGCCCACACGGACCAACATGCCGCATCTACACTAGTCCCACCTGCCCACACCGACCAACATGCCCCATCTACACTAGTCCCACCTGCCCACACCGACCAACATGCCCCATCTACACTAGTCCCACCTGCCCACACCGACCAATATGCCCCATCTACACTAGTCCCACCTGCCCACACCGACCAACATGCCCCATCTACACTAGTCCCACCTGCCCACACCGACCAACATGCCCCATCTACACTAGTCCCACCTGCCCACACCGAACATGCCCCATCTACACTAGTCCCACCTGCCCACACCGGCCAACATGCCCCATCTACACTAGTCCCACCTGCCCACACCGACCAACATGCCCCATCTACACTAGTCCCACCTGCCCACAACGACCAACATGCCCCATCTACACTAGTCCCACCTGCCCACACGGACCAAAATGCCCCATCTACACTAGTCCCACCTGCCCACATGGACCAACATGCCGCATCTACACTAGTCCCACCTGCCCACACCGACCAACATGCCCCATCTACACTAGTCCCACCTGCCCACACCAACCAACATGCCCCATCTACACTAGTCCCACCCGCCCACACCGACCAACATGCCCCATCTACACTAGTACCACCTGCCCACACCGACCAACATGCCCCATCTACACTAGTCCCACCTGCCCACAACGACCAACATGCCCCATCTACACGAATCCCACCTGCCCACACCAACCAACATGCCCCATCTACACTAGTCCCACCTGCCCACACCGACCAACATGCCCCATCTACACTAGTCCCACCTGCCCACACCAGCCAACATGCCCCATCTACACTAGTCCCACCCGCCCACACGACCAACATGCCCCATCTACACTAGTCCCACCTGCCCACACTGACCAACATGCCCCATCTACACTATTCCCACCTGCCCACACCGACCAACATGCCCCATCTACACTAGTCCCACCTGCCCACACTGACCAACATGCCCCATCTACACTAGTCCCACCCGCCCACACTGACCAACATGCCCCATCTACACTAGTCCCACCTGCCCACACCGACCAACATGCCCCATCTACACTAGTCCCACCTGCCCACACAGACCAACATGCCCCATCTACACTAGTCCCATGTGCCCACACCGAACAACATGCCCCATCTACACTAGTCCCACCTGCCCACACCGACCAACATGCCCCATCTACACTAGTCCCACCTGCCCACACCGACCAACATGCCCCATCTACACTAGTCCCACCTGCCCACACCGACCAACATGCCCCATCTACACTAGTCCCACCAGCCCACACCGACCAACATGCCCCATCTACACTAGTCCCACCTGCCCACACCGACCAACATGCCCCATCAACACTAGTCTCACCTGCCCACACCGACCAACATGCCCCATCTACACGAATCCCACCTGCCCACACTGACCAACATGCCCCATCTACACTAGTCCCACCCGCCCACACCGACCAACATGCCCCATCTACACTAGTCCCACCTGCCCACACGGACCAACATGCCCCATCTACACTAGTCCCACCTGCCCACACGGACCAACATGCCGCATCTACACTAGTTCCACCTACCCACACCGAACAACATGCCCCATCTACACTAGTCCCACCTGCCCACACCGACCAACATGCCCCATCTACACTAGTCCCACCTGCCCACACCAACCAACATGCCCCATCTACACAAGTCCCACCTGCCCACACCGACCAACATGCCCCATCTACACTATTCCCACCCGCCCACACCGACCAACATGCCCCATCTACACTAGTCCCACCCGCCCACACCGACCATGCCCCATCTACACTAGTCCCACCTGCCCACACCGGCCAACATGCCCCAACTACACTAGTCCCACCTGCCCACACCGACCAACATGCCCCATCTACACTAGTCCCACCTGCCCACATCGACCAACATGCCCCATCTACACTAGTCCCACCTGCCCACACTGACCAACATGCCCCATCTACACTAGTCCCACCTGCCCACACTGACCAACATGCCCCATCTACACTAGTCCCACCTGCCCACACACACCAACATGCCCCATCTACACTAGTCCCACCTGCCCACACACACCAACATGCCCCATCTACACTAGTCCCACCTGCCCACACCGACCAACATGCCCCATCTACACTAGTCCCACCCGCCCACACTCACCAACATGCCCCATCTACACTAGTCCCACCTGCCCACACCGGCCAACATGCCCCATCTACACGAATCCCACCTGCCCACACTGACCAACATGCCCCATCTACACTAGTCCCACCCGCCCACACTGACCAACATGCCCCATCTACACTAGTCCCACCCGCCCACACTGACCAACATGCCCCATCTACACTAGTCCCACCTGCCCACACCGACCAACATGCCCCATCTACACTAGTCCCACCTGCCCACACAGACCAACATGCCCCATCTACACTAGTCCCACGTGCCCACACCGAACAACATGCCCCATCTACACTAGTCCCACCTGCCCACACCGACCAACATGCCCCATCTACACTAGTCCCACCTGCCCACACCGACCAACATGCCCCATCTACACTAGTCCCACCTGCCCACACTGACCAACATGCCCCATCTACACTAGTCCCACCCACCCACACTGACCAACATGCCCCATCTACACTAGTCCCACCTGCCCACACCGACCAACATGCCCCATCTACACTAGTCCCACCTGCCCACACAGACCAACATGCCCCATCTACACTAGTCCCACGTCCCACACCGAACAACATGCCCCATCTACACTAGTCCCACCTGCCCACACCGACCAACATGCCCCATCTACACTAGTCCCACCTGCCCACACCGACCAACATGCCCCATCTACACTAGTCCCACCTGCCCACACCGACCAACATGCCCCATCTACACTAGTCCCACCTGCCCACAGCGACCAACATGCCCCATCTACACTAGTCCCACCTGCCCACACCGACCAACATGCCCCATCTACACTAGTCCCACCTGCCCACACCGACCATGCCCCATCTACACTAGTCCCACCTGCCCACACCGGCCAACATGCCCCATCTACACTAGTCCCACCTGCCCACACCGACCAACATGCCCCATCTACACTAGTCCCACCTGCCCACACCGACCAACATGCCCCATCTACACTAGTCCCACCTGCCCACACGGACCAACATGCCCCATCTACACTAGTCCCACCTGCCCACACGGACCAACATGCCGCATCTATACTAGTCCCACCTGCCCACACCGACCAACATGCCCCATCTACACTAGTCCCACCTGCCCACACCAACCAACATGCCCCATCTACACTAGTCCCACCCGCCCACACCGACCAACATGCCCCATCTACACTAGTCCCACCTGCCCACACCGACCAACATGCCCCATCTACACTAGTCCCACCTGCCCACAACGACCAACATGCCCCATCTACACGAATCCCACCTGCCCACACCAACCAACATGCCCCATCTACACTAGTCCCACCTGCCCACACCGACCAACATGCCCCATGTACACTAGTCCCACCTGCCCACACCAACCAACATGCCCCATCTACACTAGTCCCACCCGCCCACACGACCAACATGCCCCATCTACACTAGTCCCACCTGCCCACTCTGACCAACATGCCCCATCTACACTAGTCCCACCTGCCCACACCGACCAACATGCCCCATCTACACTAGTCCCACCTGCCCATACTGACCAACATGCCCCATCTACACTATTCCCACCTGCCCACACCGACCAACATGCCCCATCTACACTAGTCCCACCTGCCCTCACCGGCCAACATGCCCCATCTACACGAATCCCATCTGCCCACACTGACCAACATGCCCCATCTACACTAGTCCCACCCGCCCACACCGACCAACATGCCCCATCTACACTAGTCCCACCCGCCCACACCGACCATGCCCCATCTACACTAGTCCCACCTGCCCACACCGGCCAACATGCCCCAACTACACTAGTCCCACCTGCCCACACCGACCAACATGCCCCATCTACACTAGTCCCACCTGCCCACACCGACCAACATGCCCCATCTACACTAGTCCCACCTGCCCACACTGACCAACATGCCCCATCTACACTAGTCCCACCTGCCCACACTGACCAACATGCCCCATCTACACTAGTCCCACCTGCCCACACACACCAACATGCCCCATCTACACTAGTCCCACCTGCCCACACACACCAACATGCCCCATCTACACTAGTCCCACCTGCCCACACTCACCAACATGCCCCATCTACACTAGTCCCACCTGCCCACACCGGCCAACATGCCCCATCTACACGAATCCCACCTGCCCACACTGACCAACATGCCCCATCTACACTAGTCCCACCCGCCCACACTGACCAACATGCCCCATCTACACTAGTCCCACCCGCCCACACTGACCAACATGCCCCATCTACACTAGTCCCACCTGCCCACACCGACCAACATGCCCCATCTACACTAGTCCCACCTGCCCACACAGACCAACATGCCCCATCTACACTAGTCCCACGTGCCCACACCGAACAACATGCCCCATCTACACTAGTCCCACCTGCCCACACCGACCAACATGCCCCATCTACACTAGTCCCACCTGCCCACACCGACCAACATGCCCCATCTACACTAGTCCCACCTGCCCACACTGACCAACATGCCCCATCTACACTAGTCCCACCCGCCCACACTGACCAACATGCCCCATCTACACTAGTCCCACCTGCCCACACCGACCAACATGCCCCATCTACACTAGTCCCACCTGCCCACACAGACCAACATGCCCCATCTACACTAGTCCCACGTGCCCACACCGAACAACATGCCCCATCTACACTAGTCCCACCTGCCCACACCGACCAACATGCCCCATCTACACTAGTCCCACCTGCCCACACCGACCAACATGCCCCATCTACACTAGTCCCACCTGCCCACACCGACCAACATGCCCCATCTACACTAGTCCCACCTGCCCACAGCGACCAACATGCCCCATCTACACTAGTCCCACCTGCCCACACCGACCAACATGCCCCATCTACACTAGTCCCACCTGCCCACACCGACCATGCCCCATCTACACTAGTCCCACCTGCCCACACCGGCCAACATGCCCCATCTACACTAGTCCCACCTGCCCACACCGACCAACATGCCCCATCTACACTAGTCCCACCTGCCCACACCGACCAACATGCCCCATCTACACTAGTCCCACCTGCCCACACGGACCAACATGCCCCATCTACACTAGTCCCACCTGCCCACACGGACCAACATGCCGCATCTATACTAGTCCCACCTGCCCACACCGACCAACATGCCCCATCTACACTAGTCCCACCTGCCCACACCAACCAACATGCCCCATCTACACTAGTCCCACCCGCCCACACCGACCAACATGCCCCATCTACACTAGTCCCACCTGCCCACACCGACCAACATGCCCCATCTACACTAGTCCCACCTGCCCACAACGACCAACATGCCCCATCTACACGAATCCCACCTGCCCACACCAACCAACATGCCCCATCTACACTAGTCCCACCTGCCCACACCGACCAACATGCCCCATGTACACTAGTCCCACCTGCCCACACCAACCAACATGCCCCATCTACACTAGTCCCACCCGCCCACACGACCAACATGCCCCATCTACACTAGTCCCACCTGCCCACACTGACCAACATGCCCCATCTACACTAGTCCCACCTGCCCACACCGACCAACATGCCCCATCTACACTAGTCCCACCTGCCCATACTGACCAACATGCCCCATCTACACTATTCCCACCTGCCCACACCGACCAACATGCCCCATCTACACTAGTCCCACCTGCCCTCACCGGCCAACATGCCCCATCTACACGAATCCCATCTGCCCACACTGACCAACATGCCCCATCTACACTAGTCCCACCCGCCCACACCGACCAACATGCCCCATCTACACTAGTCCCACCCGCCCACACCGACCAACATGCCCCATCTACACTAGTCCCACCCGCCCACACGGACCAACATGCCCCATCTACACTAGTCCCACCTGCCCACACGGACCAACATGCCCCATCTACACAAGTCCCACCTTCCCATACCGACCAACATGCTCCATCTACACTAGTCCCACCTGCCCACACCGGCCAACATGCCCCATCTACACGAATCCCACCGGCCCACACCGACCAACATGCCCCATCTACACTAGTCCCACCCGCCCACACTGACCAACATGCCCCATCTACACTAGTCCCACCCGCCCACACTGACCAACATGCCCCATCTACACTAGTCCCACCTGCCCACACTGACCAACATGCCCCATCTACACTAGTCCCACCTGCCCACACCGACCAACATGCCCCATCTACACTAGTCCCACCCGCCCACACTGACCAACATGCCCCATCTACACTAGTCCCACCTGCCCACACCGACCAACATGCCCCATCTACACTAGTCCCACCTGCCCACACCGACCAACATGCCCCATCTACACTAGTCCCACCTGCCCACACCAGCCAACATGCCCCATCTACACTAGTCCCACCTGCCCACACCGACCAACATGCCCCATCTACAGTAGTCCCACCTGCCCACACCGACCAACATGCCCCATCTACAATAGTCCCACATGCCCACACCGACCAACATGCCCCATCTACACTAGTCCCACCCGCCCACACCGACCAACATGCCGCATCTACATTAGTCCCACCCGCCCACACCGACCAACATGCCCCATCTACACTAGTCCCACACCGACCAACCCGGCCAACATGCCCCATCTACACTAGTCCCACCCGCCCACACCGACCAACATGCCCCATCTACACTAGTCCCATCTGCCCACACCAGCCAACATGCCCCATCTACACTGGTCCTACCCGCCCACACCGATCAACATGCCCCATCTACACTAGTCCCACCTGCCCACACAGACCAACATGCCCCATCTACACTAGTCCCACCTGCCCACACCAACCAACATGCCCCATCTACACTAGTCCCACCTGCCCACACCGACCAACATGCCCCATCTACACTAGTCCCACCTGCCCACACCGACCAACATGCCCCATCTACACTAGTCCCACCTGCCCACACGGACCAACATGCCGCATCTACACTAGTCCCACCTGCCCACACCGACCAACATGCCCCATCTACACTAGTCCCACCTGCCCACACCGACCATGCCCCATCTACACTAGTCCCACCTGCCTACACCGGCCAACATGCCCCATCTACACTAGTCCCACCCGCCCACACCGACCAACATGCCCCATCTACACTAGTCCCACCTGCCCACACTGACCAACATGCCCCATCTACACTAGTCCCACCTGCCCACACCGACCAACATGCCCCATGTACACTAGTCCCACCTGCCCACACCGGCCAACATGCCCCATCTACATGAATCCCACCTGCCCACACTGACCAACATGCCCCATCTACACTAGTCCCACCTGCCCACACCGACCAACATGCCCCATCTACACTAGTCCCACCCGCGCACACTGACCGACATGCCCCATCTACACTAGTCCCACCTGCCCACACCGGCCAACATGCCCCATCTACATGAATCCCACCTGCCCACACTGACCAACATGCCCCACCTACACTAGTCCCACCTACCCACACTGACCAACATGCCCCATCTACACTAGTCCCACCCGCGCACACTGTCCGACATGCCCCATCTACACTAGTCCCACCTGCCCACACAGACCAACATGCCACATCTACACTAGTCCCACCTGCCCACACAGACCAACATGCCCCATCTACACTAGTCCCACGTGCCCACACCGACCAACATGCCCCATCTACACTAGTCCCACCTGCCCACACCGACCAACATGCCCCATCTACACTAGTCCCACCTGCCCACACCGACCAACATGCCCCATCTACACTAGTCCCACCTGCCCACACCAGCCAACATGCCCCATCTACACTAGTCCCACCAGCCCACACCGACCAACATGCCCCATCTACACTAGTCCCACCCGCCCACACCGACCAACATGCCCCATCTACACTAGTCCCACCCGCCCACACCGACCAACATGCCCCATCTACACTAGTCCCACCCGCCCACACCGACCAACATGCCCCATCTACACTAATCCCACCTGCCTACACTGACCAACATGCCCCATCTACACTAGTCCCACCTGCCCACACCGGCCAACATGCCCCATCTACACTAGTCCCACCCGCCCACACCGGCCAACATGCCCCATCTACACGAATCCCACATGCCCACACTGACCAACATGCACCATCTACACTAGTCCCACCTGCCCACACCGGCCAACATGCCCCATCTACACTAGTCCCACCTGCCCACACCGGCCAACATGCCCCATCTACACTAGTCCCACCCGCCCACACC
>NW_027602214.1:0-44735 GCF_053455715.1 Rhinoraja longicauda | reverse complement strand
GATTGTTCCCGATGTTGGGGGAGTCCAGAACCAGGGGTCACAGCTTAAGGATAAGGGGGAAGTCTTTTAGGACCGAGATGAGAAAACATTTCTTCACACAGAGAGTGGTGAGTCTGTGGAATTCTCTGCCACAGAAGGTAGTTGAGGCCAGTTCATTGGCTATATTTAAGAGGGAGTTAGATGTGGCCCTTTTTGCTAAAGGGATCAGGGGGTATGGAGAGAAGGCAGGTACAGGTTACTGAGCTGGATGATCAGCCATGATCATATTGAATGGCGGTGCAGGCTCGAAGGGCCGAATGGCTTACTCCTGCACCTATTTTCTATGTTTCTATGTAATCCAATGGTATGGTCTTATTCATCAATTGTTCCAAAAAGTTTTTTAGGTCTTTCCAAAAAGGAGTTACCTTCGGACATGCCCATGTGGAGTGTAAAAAAAGTACCCACATCTTGGTTGCATCTAAAACAAATGTCAGATAAATTTGGATTTAAATTGTTTAATTTTTTCGGAGTTAAATATGATTGATGTAAAAAATTATATTGTACTAAACTATATCTCACATTAATAGTATTTTTCACACTTTCTAAACACAATCTTTCCCAACTTGGTTCATCAATGCTAATATTCAGATCTGTTTCCCATCTTTGTCTTGATTTTTGAATTCCTACCTTTGGACTAGATTTTTGTTATAATTTATACATTGAAGATATAATTTTTTTAGTTCCCTCGCCCTGAATCAGGGTTTCAATTCCTTTAATTTGAAATAAAAACATTGAATTACCTAACTTTTCCCTTGAAAAAGATTGTAGTTGATAATAGAAAAAAATACTATTCCCTGGAATTTGATATTTGTTTCTCAATTGAGAAAATGTCAAAACATTATTTCCTTCATAGCAATCTCCTATATGTTTAATACCCTTCTGTTCCCAGATTTGTAATATTTGATTATTCCAAGCAAACGGCAGTAATCTATTTTTTACTAATGGAGTTTTAGCTGTTAGAAAAAATCTTTTATCATTAGCTTTAACTGTTTTCAACAATATATTAATTAAATGTTTTAGCAAAGGTGACTCTTGATCCTTAACTAATAGCTTCGCTTCCCATTTATAGATAAATTCTTCTGGGCATAGTTCTTTTATTTTATCCATTTAAATTTTAACCCATGCTGTTTTTCCACCCTCTTGATAAAAGGATGAAATAAAACTCATTTGTGCTGCCAGATAGTAATTTTTAAAATTTGGTAATTGCAGTCCACCTAATTCAAATTTCCATGTTATTTTTTCCATAAACACTCTTGGCATTTTACCTTTCCAAAGAAAATTTCTCACACTTTTATTCAATTCTTGAAAAAAAATATTTAGTAAAGGTATAGGCAGTGTTTGGGATAAATACTGTATCCTCGGAAAAATATTCATCTTAATACAGTTCACTCTCCCTAGCAATGTAATTGGAAGATTCATCCATTTCTTCAAGTCCTCATCTATTTTTTTAATTAGTGGTTTATAATTTAGAAGGATGAGGGGGATCTTATTGAAACATATAAGATAATTAGGGGATTGGACACATTAGAGGCAGGAAACATGTTCCCAATGTTGGGGGAGTCCAGAACAAGGGGTAGGCCATTTAGAACGGAGATGAGGAAGAACTTTTTCAGTCAGAGAGTGGTGAAGGTGTGGAATTCTCTGCCTCAGAAGGCAGTGGAGGCCAGTTCGTTGGATGCTTTCAAGAGAGAGCTGGATAGAGCTCTTAAGGATAGCGGAGTGAGGGGGTATGGGGAGAAGGCAGGAGCGGGGTACTGATTGAGAGTGATCAGCCATGATCGCATTGAATGGCGGTGCTGGCGCGAAGGGCTGAATGGCCTATTCCTGCACCTATTGTCTATTGTCTATTCTCTCTTGGTTGCCAAGATCTCTTCTGTCTTCCTTTTTCAACTGCCAAATGATGGTCGCTTAAATGTTTTAGCAAAGGTGACTCTTGCTGAGGGTCTGTCTCTGCTTTATGTCTCTAACAGTTGAGAGATAGTCTGCCAATTTATAATCTCTTTTTAGGGCACGGTAGCACTCTAGTCTGCTTTGCCTTTTAGTGACTTTATCCCAATGTTCCAGGTAGATTTCTTTGCGTTGTTTAATAATTTGGTTCACTCTAACTGGTGATTGGAAAGCAGTGTTGATCTGAGACTGGTCAAGGTTTAACTGAGTAGGGGTAGTTAGTCTCAATACCAACTGACACAGGGAGCTCTTTTCTGGGTTCCCCTCTTGGGTTTGGAGGGCTTTGAACTGGAGGGTGTCTGGGGGACTAGATTTAAGGTGATTCCAAAACTTTAGTGCTCGTTTCTGGATATTTATTATCAGTGGGTATCTACCTAATTCCGCCCTACATGCGTTTGTTGGTGTTTTCCTTTGGGTGCGGAAGATGTTCTGACAAAACTCCACATGTAGGGCCTCTGTTGTGTGTTTTTCCCATTTAGTATAGCTGTGGTGACTGAGTGGACCCCATACTTCACTACCATAAAGCACAATGGGCTGAATTACACTGGCAAATATTTTAAGCCAGAGTTTAATTGGAATTTGGATGTTGTGGAATCTTCTTTCTATTGCATACAGGGCTCTCTCTGCGAGCTTTCTCTTTTAGTGCATTCACTGCCATGCTAAAGCTCCCTGATGCTGCAATAGTCAGACCAAGGGAAGTGTATCTCATAGTGTGTTCAATAATGATACCATTGAGAGTGAATTGGTATTTGTCTTCCTGACATCTGGGTCTTTTATGAAAAACCATGATGTTGGTTTACTTTAGATTTACTGCCAGGGCCCAATGTTGGCAGTAATCATCGAGTAGGTCTAACTGTTGCTGAAGTCCCTGTTCTATGTTGGCCTTCATAACAAGAGGAGTTGAGTATAGGAGCAAAGAGGTCCTGCAGTTGTACAGGGCCCTAGTGAGACCGCACCTGGAGTACTGTGTGCAGTTTTGGTTTCCAAATTTGAGGGAGAACATTCTTACTATTGAGGGAGTTTTTCCTCACCTCAGTTTTAAACGACCTCCCCTTTATTCTTAGACTGTGTGGCCCCTGGTTCTGGACTCCCCCAACATTGGGAACATGTTTCCTGCATCTAGCTTGTCCAGTCCTTTATAAGATCCCCTCTGGTCCTTCTAAACGCCAGTGAATTCCAGAGGTGAGCCGGGACTTTGAAGGGACTGTTTCTGTGCGGTTTTCTACGTCTGCAAATATATTGTCATAACCCGCTCGCATTTCCTATCCCAACAGGAGAATGGCTGATGGATTTGGATATTGTAAGTTTACCGTGAAACATGGACCACCCCTCCCCCCCCCATCTCTCTCCCCTCCTGTGGAGGGCGTTTACTCCACTTTCAATACTGTGTATTTTCTCCCTGTAGCTGTTGTACAGTTTCTATTTCTGTCTGTGTAACTCTTGTATATATTGCCAATAAAAAACCCTCTGGAAACATCGCTGTGCCTGGTGTGAATCCAGTCCAGTTTATTCATTGCCCCGTGTACTGAGGTACAGTGAGAAGCTTTGTTGTTGCGTGCTATCCAGTCAGCGGAAAGATCGCACATGATTACAATCGAGCCGTCTACAGTGTACAGATACAGGATAAAGGGAATAACGTTTAGTGCAAGGTCAAGCACGATTAATCATAGTCTTCAATGAGGTAGATGGGAGGTCAGGACTGCTCTCTAGTTGGTGAGAGGTCGGTTCAGTTGCCTGATAACAGTCGGGAAGAAACTGCCCCTGAATCTGGAGGTGTGTGGGCGTTTCCACACTTGTGTACCTCTTGCCCCGATGGGAGAGGAGAGGAGAGGGAGTGACCGGGGTGAGACTTACTCTAGTTTAGTTTGAGTTGGGGTTGTGTTGAGTGGGGTTTGAGTTGTGTTGGGTTGTGTTGAGTGGGGTTTGAATTGGGTTGGGTTGGGTGGGGTTGTGTTGTGTTGGGTGGGGTTGTGTTGAGTGGGATTTGAGTTGTGTTGGGTTGGGTTGAGTGGGGTTTGAGTTGTGTTGGGTTGGGTTGAGTGGGGTTTGAGTTGCGTTGGGTTGTGTTGAGTGGGGTTGGGTTGTGTTGAGTGGGGTTTGAGTTGGGTTGGTTGAGTGAGGTTTGAGTTGTGTTGGGTTGGGTTGAGTGAGGTTTGAGTTGTGTTGGGTTGGGTTGAGTGGGGTTTGAGTTGTGTTGGGTTGAGTGGGGTTTGAGTTGTGTTGGGTTGGGTTGAGAGGGGTTGGGTTGAGTGGGGTTGGGATGGGTTGGGTGGGGTTGGGTTGGGCTGAGTGGGGTTGGGTTGGGCTGAGTGGGGTTGGGTTGGGCTGAGTGGGGTTGGGTTGTGTTGAGTGGGGTTGGGTTGTGTTGAGTGGGGTTTGGGTTGGGTGGGGTTGGGTTGTGTTGAGTGGGGTTGGAGTTGGGTTGGGTTGTGTTGAGTGGGGTTTGAGTTGTGTTGGGTTGGGTTGTGTTGAGTGGGGTTGGGTTGGGTTGTGTTTAGTGGGGTTTGAATTGTGTTGGGTTGAGTGGGGTTTGAGTTGGGTTGAGTGGGGTTTGAGTTGTTTTGGGTTGGGTTGAGTGGGGTTGGAGTTGTGTTGGGTTGTGTTGAGTGGGGTTGGGTTGTGTTGAATGGGGTTTGAGTTGTGTTGGGTTGGGTGGGGTTGTGTTGTGTTGAGGGGTTTGAGTTGTGTTGGGTTGGGTTGTGTTGGGTTGGGTTGAGTGGGGGTTGGGTTGGGTGGGGTTGGGTTGAGGGGTTGGGTTGGATTGAGTGGGGTTGGGTTGTGTTGTGTGGGGTTTGAGTTGTGTTGGGTTGGGTTGAGTGGGGTTTGAGTTGTGTTGGGTTGGGTTGAGTGGGGTTTGAGTTGGGTTGGGTTGAGGGGTTGGAGTTGTGTTGGGTTGTGTTGAGTGGGGTTTGAGTTGTGTTGGGTTGAGTTGAGTGGGGTTTGAGTTGTGTTGAGTGGGGTTTGAGTTGTGTTGGGCTGTGTTGAGTGGGGTTGTGTTGAGTGGGGTTGGGTTGGGTTGAGGGGTTGGGTTGGGTTGAGTGGGGTTGGGATGGGTTGGGTGGGGTTGGGTTGAGTGGGGTTTGAGTTGTGTTGTGTTGGGTTGTGTTGAGTGGGGTTTGAGTTGTGTTGAGTGGGGTTTGAGTTGGGTTGGGTTGTGTTGAGTGGGGTTTGAGTTGTGTTGGGTTGTGTTGAGTGGGGTTGGGTTGTGTTGAGTGGGGTTGGGTTGTGTTGAGTGGGGTTTGAGTTGTGGGGTTGGGTTGGTTTGGGTTGTGTTGAGTGGGGTTGGGTGGGGATGGGTTGTGTTGAGTGGGGTTTGAGTGGGGTTGGGTTGTGTTGAGTGGGGTTGGGTTGTGTTGAGTGGGGTTTGAGTTGAGTGGGGTTTGAGTTTTGTTGAGTGGGGTTGGGTTGTGTTGAGTGGGGTTGGGTTGGGTTGAGTGGGGTTGGGATGGGTTGGGTGGGGTTGGGTTGAGTGGGGTTTGAGTTGTGTTGTGTTGGGTTGTGTTGAGTGGGGTTTGAGTTGTGTTGAGTGGGGTTTGAGTTGGGTTGGGTTGTGTTGAGTTGTGTTGGGTTGTGTTGAGTGGGGTTGGGTTGTGTTGAGTGGGGTTGGGTTGGGTTGTGTTGAGTGGGGTTTGAGTTGTGGGGTTGGGTTCAGTTGGGTTGGGTTGGGTTGTGTTGAGTGGGGTTGGGTTGTGTTGAGTGGGGTTTGAGTTGTCTGGGGTTGGGTTGGTTTGGGTTGTGTTGAGTGGGGTTGGGTGGGGATGGGTTGTGTTGAGTGGGGTTTGAGTGGGGTTAGGTTGTGTTGAGTGGGGTTGGGTTGTGTTGAGTGGGGTTGGGTTGGGTTGTGTTGAGTGGGGTTTGGGTTGTGTTGAGTGGGGTTGGGTTGGGTTGTGTTGAGTGGGGTTTGAGTTGGGTTGTTTTGAGTTGGGTTGGGTTGTGTTGAGTGGGGTTTGAGTTGTGTTGGGTTGGGTTGTGTTGAGTGGGGTTGGGTTGGGTTGTGTTGAGTGGGGTTTGAGTTGTGTTGGGTTGAGTGGGGTTTGAGTTGTGTTGGGTTGGGTTGAGTGGGGTTCGAGTTGTTTTGGGTTGGGTTGAGTGGGGTTGGAGTTGTGTTGGGTTGTGTTGAGTGGGGTTGGGTTGTGTTGAGTGGGGTTTGAGTTGTGTTGGGTTGGGTGGGGTTGTATTGTGTTGAGTGGGGTTTGAATTGTGTTGGGTTGGGTTAGGTTGAGTTGGGGTTGGGTGGGGTTGAGTTGGGTTGGGTTGTGTTGTGTGGGGTTTGAGTTGTGTTGGGTTGGGTTGAGTGGGGTTTGAGTTGTGCCGGGTTGGGTTGAGTGGGGTTTGAGTTGGGTTGGGTTGAGTGGGGTTGGATTTGCGTTGGGTTGAGTTGAGTGGGGTTTGAGTTGGGTTGGGTTGTGTTGAGTGGGGTTTGAGTTGTGTTGGGTTGTGTTGTGCTGAGGGGTTTGAGTTGGGTTGGGTTGTGTTGAGTGGGGTTGGGTTGGGTTATGTTGAGTGGGGTTGGGTTGGGTTGTGTTGAGTTGGGTTGTGTTGAGTGGGGTTTGAGTTGTGTTGGGTTGTGTTGTGCTGAGGGGTTTGAGTTGGGTTGGGTTGTGTTGAGTGGGGTTGGGTTGGGTTATGTTGAGTGGGGTTGGGTTGGGTTGTGTTGAGTTGGGTTGTGTTGAGTGGGGTTTGAGTTGAGTGGGGTTTGTGTTGAGTGGGGTTGGGTATGGTTGTGTTCAGTTGGGTTGGGTTGTGTTGAGTGGGGTTGGATTGTGTTGAGTGGGGTTGGATTGTGTTGAGTGGGGTTTGAGTTGTGTTGAGTGGGGTTAGGTTGTGTTGAGTTGGGTTGGGTGGGGTTGGGTTGTGTTGAGTGGGGTTTGAGTTGGGTTGGGTTGTGTTGAGTTGAGTGGGGTTTGAGTTGTGTTCGGTTGGGTTGGGTTGTGTTGAGTGGGGTTGGGTTGTGTTGAGTGGGGTTTGAGTTGTGTTGGGTTGGGTTGAGTGGGGTTTGAGTTGTGTTGGGTTGTGTTGAGGGGTTGGGTTGTGTTGAGTGGGGTTTGAGTTGCGTTGAGTTGAGTGGGGTTTGAGTTGCGTTGAGTTGAGTGGGGTTTGAGTTGTGTTGGGTTGAATGGGGTTGGGTTGGGTTGAGTGGGGTTGGGTTGGGTTGAGTGGGGTTGGGTTGGGTTGAGTGGGGTTGGGTTGGGTTGAGTGGGGTTGGGTTGGGTTGAGTGGGGATGGGTTGAGGGGGGATGGGTTGGGTGGGGATGGGTTGGGTGGGGATGGGTTGGGTGGGGTTGGGTTGGGCTGAGGGGTTGGGTTGGGTTGGGTTGAGTGGGGTTTGTGTGGGGTTTGAGTGGGGTTGTGTTGAGTGGGGTTTGAGTTGTGTTGGGTTGGGTTGGGTTGTGTTGAGGGGTTTGAGTTGGGTTGGGTTGTGTTGAGTGGGGTTGGGTTGGGTTGTGTTGAGTGGGGTTGTGTTGGGTTGTGTTGAGTTGGGTTTGAGTTGTTGGGTTGTGTTGAGTGGGGTTTGAGTTGTGGGGTTGGGTTCAGTTGGGTTGGGTTGTGTTGTGTTGAGTGGGGTTGGGTTGTGTTGAGTGGGGTTTGAGTTGTGTGGGGTTGGGTTGGTTTGGGTTGTGTTGAGGGGTTGGGTGGGGATGCATGGGTTGTGTTGAGTGGGGTTTGAGTTGTGTTGAGTGGGGTTTGAGTTGTGTTGAGTGGGGTTGGGTTGTGTTGAGTGGGGTTTGGGTTGGGTTGTGTTGAGTGAGGTTTGAGTTGGGTTGGGTTGGGTTGTGTTGAGTGGGTTTTTGAGTTGTGTTGGGTTGGGTTGTGTTGAGTGGGGTTGGGTGGGGATGGGTTGTGTTGAGTGGGGTTGGGTTGGGTTGAGTGGGGTTTGAGTTGTGTTGGGTTGGGTTGTGTTGAGTGGGGTTGGGTTCGGTTGTGTTGAGTGGGGTTTGTGTTGTGTTGGGTTGGGTTGAGTGGGGTTTGAGTTGTGTTGGGTTGTGTTGAGTGGGGTTGGGTTGTGTTGAGTGGGGTTTGTGGTGCGTTGAGTTGAGTGGGGTTTGAGTTGTGTTGAGTGGGGTTGGGTTGGGTTGGGTAGAGTGGGGTTGGGTTGGGTTGAGTGGGGTTGGGTTGGGTTCAGTTGAGTGGGGTTGGGTTGGGTTCGGTTGAGTGGGGTTGGGTTGAGTGGGGATGGGTTGGGTGGGGATGGGTTGGGTGGGGTTGGGTTGGGCTGAGGGGTTGGGCTGGGTTGGGTTGAGTGGGGTTGTGTTGAGTGGGGTTGGGTTGGGTTGGGTTGGGCTGAGGGGTTGGATTGGGTGGGTTTGGTTGGGTTGGCTTGGGTTTGGTTGAGTTGGGTTGGGTTGGGTTGGGTTGAGTGGGGTTTGAGTTGTGTTGTGTTGGGTTGTGTTGAGTGGGGTTTGAGTTGTGTTGGGTTCTATTGAGTGGGGTTTGAGTTGGGTTGGGTTGTGTTGAGGGGTTGGGTTGTGTTGAGTGGGGTTTGAGTTGTGTTGGGTTGGGTTGTGTTGAGGGGTTTGAGTTGGGTTGGGTTGTGTTGAGTGGGGTTGGGTTGGGTTGTGTTGAGTGGGGTTGTGTTGGGTTGTGTTGAGTAGTGTTTGAGTTGTGTGGGGTTGGGTTGTGTTGAGTGGGGTTGTGTGGGGATGGGTTGTGTTGAGTGGGGTTGGGTTGTGTTGAGTGGGGTTGGGTGCGGTTGGGTTGAGTGGGGTTTGAGTTGGGTTGGGTTGGGCTGTGTTGAGTGGGATTTGAGTTGTGTTGGGTTGGGTTGTGTTGAGTGGGGTTGGGTTGTGTTGGGTTGGGTTGTGTTGAGTGGGGTTGGGTGGGGTTGGGTTGGGTTGAGTGGGGTTGGGTTGAGTTTGAGTTGTGTTGGGTTGTGTTGAGTGGGGTTTGAGTGGGGTTTGAGTTGTGTTGGGTTGTGTTGAGTGGGGTTTGAGTTGGGTTAGGTTGTGTTGAGTGGGGTTTGAGTTGGGTTGGGTTGTGTTGGGTTGTGTTGTGGGGTTGGGTTGGGTTGTGTTGAGTGGGGTTTGAGTTGTGTGGGGTTGGGTTGTGTTGAGTGGGGTTGGGTGGGGATGGGTTGAGTGGGGTTTGAGTTGTGTTGGGTGGGGTTGGGTTGGGTGTGGTTGGGTTGTGTTGAGTGGGGTTTGAGTTGGGTTGGGTTGGGTTGTGTTGAGTGGGGTTGGGTTGTGTTCAGTGGGGTTTGAGTTGGGTTGGGTTGGGCTGTGTTGAGTGGGGTTTGAGTTGTGTTGGGTTGAGTGGGGTTGGGTTGTGTTGAGTTGGGTTGTGTTGAGTGGGGTTTGGTTGCGTTGGGGTGTGTTGAGTGGTGTTTGTGTTGGGTTGTGTTGAGTGGGGTTGGGTTCAGTTGGGCTGTGTTCAGTTGGGTTGTGTTGGGTTGGGTTGGGTTGGGTTGGGTTCGGTTGTGTTGAGTGGGGTTGGGTTGGGTTGTGTTGAGTGGTGTTTGAGTTGTGTGGGGTTAGGTTGTGTTGAGTGGGGTTGGGTTGGGTTGTGTTGAGTGGGGTTGGGTTGGGTTGAGTGGGGTTGGGTTGGGTTGAGTTTGAGTTGTGTTGGGTTGTGTTGAGTGGGGTTTGAGTGGGGTTTGAGTTGTGTTGGGTTGTGTTGAGTGGGGTTTGAGTTGGGTTGGGTTGTGTTGAGTGGGGTTTGAGTTGGGTTGGGTTGTGTTGGGTTGTGTTGTGGGGTTGGGTTGGGTTGGGTTGTGTTGAGTGGGGTTTGAGTTGTGTGGGGTTGGGTTGCGTTGAGTGGGGTTGGGTGGGGATGGGTTGAGTGGGGTTTGAGTTGTGTTGGGTGGGGTTGGGTTGGGTGTGGTTGGGTTGTGTTGAGTGGGGTTTGAGTTGGGTTGGGTTGGGTTGTGTTGAGTGGGGTTGGGTTGTGTTCAGTGGGGTTTGAGTTGGGTTGGGTTGGGCTGTGTTGAGTGGGGTTTGAGTTGTGTTGGGTTGAGTGGGGTTTGAGTTGGGTTGGGTTGTGTTGAGTTGGGTTGTGTTGAGTGGGGTTTGGTTGCGTTGGGGTGTGTTGAGTGGTGTTTGAGTTGGGTTGGGTTGTGTTGGGTTGTGTTGAGTGGGGTTGGGTTGTGTTGTGTTCAGTTGGGCTGTGTTCAGTTGGGTTGGGTTGTGTTGGGTTGGGTTGGGTTCGGTTGTGTTGAGTGGGGTTGGGTTGGGTTGTGTTGAGTGGTGTTTGAGTTGTGTGGGGTTAGGTTGTGTTGAGTGGGGTTGGGTGGGGATGGGTTGTGTTGAGTGGGGTTGGGTTGGGTTGTGTTGAGTGGGGTTTGAGTTGAGTTGGGTTGGGTTGTGTTGAGTGGAGTTGGGTTGGGTTGAGTGGGGATGGGTTGGGTGGGGTTGGGCTGAGTGGGGTTGGGTTGAGTGGGGTTGGGTTGGGTGGGGTTGGGTGGGGTGGGGTTAGGTTGGGTTGAGTTGGGTTGAGTTTGAGTTGTGTTGGGTTGTGTTGAGTGGGGTTTGAGTTGTGTTGGGTTGTGTTGAGTGGGGTTTGAGTTGTGTTGGGTTGTGTTGAGTGGGGTTTGAGTTGGGTTGGGTTGTGTTGAGTGGGGTTTGAGTTGGGTTGTGTTGTGTTGGGTTGTGTTGAGTGGGGTTGGGTTGGGTTGTGTTCAGTTGGGTTGGGTTGTGTTGAGTGGTGTTGGGTTGGGTTGTGTTGAGTGGGGTTTGGGTTGTGTTGAGTGGGGTTGGGTGGGGATGGGTTGTGTTGAGTGGGGTTGGGTTCGGTTGTGTTGAGTGGGGTTTGTGTTGTGTTGGGTTGGGTTGAGTGGGGTTTGAGTTGTGTTGGGTTGTGTTGAGTGGGGTTGGGTTGTGTTGAGTGGGGTTTGTGGTGCGTTGAGTTGAGTGGGGTTTGAGTTGGGTTGGGTTGGGTTGGGTAGAGTGGGGTTGGGTTGGGTTGAGTGGGGTTGGGTTGGGTTCGGTTGAGTGGGGTTGGGTTGGGTTCGGTTGAGTGGGGTTGGGTTGGGTTCGGTTGAGTGGGGATGGGTTGGGTGGGGATGGGTTGGGTGGGGATGGGTTGGGTGGGGTTGGGTTGGGTTGGGTTGGGTTGAGTGGGGTTTGAGTGGGGTTGTGTTGAGTGGGGTTGGGTTGGGTTGGGCTGAGGGGTTGGATTGGGTGTGGTTGGGTTTGGTTGAGTTGGGTTGGCTTGGGTTTGGTTGAGTTGGGTTGGGTTGGGTTGGGTTGAGTGGGGTTTGAGTTGTGTTGTGTTGTGTTGAGTGGGGTTTGAGTTGTGTTGGGTTCTATTGAGTGGGGTTTGAGTTGGGTTGGGTTGTGTTGAGGGGTTGGGTTGTGTTGAGTGGGGTTTGAGTTGTGTTGGGTTGGGTTGGGTTGTGTTGAGGGGTTTGAGTTGGGTTGGGTTGTGTTGAGTGGGGTTGGGTTGTGTTGAGTGGGGTTGTGTTGGGTTGTGTTGAGTTGGGTTTGAGTTGTTGGGTTGTGTTGAGTGGGGTTTGAGTTGTGGGGTTGGGTTCAGTTGGGTTGGGTTGTGTTGTGTTGAGTGGGGTTGGGTTGTGTTGAGTGGGGTTTGAGTTGTGTGGTGTTGGTTTGGGTTGTGTTGAGTGGGGTTGGGTGGGGATGGGTTGAGTGGGGTTTGAGTTGTGTTGGGTGGGGTTGGGTTGGGTGTGGTTGGGTTGTGTTGAGTGGGGTTTGAGTTGGGTTGGGTTGGGTTGTGTTGAGTGGGGTTGGGTTGTGTTCAGTGGGGTTTGAGTTGGGTTGGGTTGGGCTGTGTTGAGTGGGGTTTGAGTTGTGTTGGGTTGAGTGGGGTTTGAGTTGGGTTGGGTTGTGTTGAGTTGGGTTGTGTTGAGTGGGGTTTGGTTGCGTTGGGATGTGTTGAGTGGTGTTTGAGTTGGGTTGGGTTGTGTTGGGTTGTGTTGAGTGGGGTTGGGTTGTGTTGTGTTCAGTTGGGCTGTGTTCAGTTGGGTTGTGTTCAGTTGGGTTGTGTTCAGTTGGGTTGGGTTGTGTTGGGTTGGGTTGGGTTCGGTTGTGTTGAGTGGGGTTGGGTTGTGTTGAGTGGTGTTTGAGTTGTGTGGGGTTAGGTTGTGTTGAGTGGGGTTGGGTGGGGATGGGTTGTGTTGAGTGGGGTTGGGTTGGGTTGTGTTGAGTGGGGTTTGAGTTGAGTTGGGTTGGGTTGTGTTGAGTGGAGTTGGGTTGGGTTGAGTGGGGATGGGTTGGGTGGGGTTGGGCTGAGTGGGGTTGGGTTGAGTGGGGTTGGGTTGAGTGGGGTTGGGTTGGGTGGGGTGGGGTTGGGTTGAGTTGGGTTGAGTTTGAGTTGTGTTGGGTTGTGTTGAGTGGGGTTTGAGTTGTGTTGGGTTGTGTTGAGTGGGGTTTGAGTTGGGTTGGGTTGTGTTGAGTGGGGTTTGAGTTGGGTTGGGTTGTGTTGGGTTGTGTTGAGTGGGGTTGGGTTGTGTTGAGTGGTGTTGGGTTGGGTTGTGTTGAGTGGGGTTTGAGTTGTGTGGGGTTGGGTTGTGTTGAGTGGGGTTGGGTGGGGATGGGTTGTGTTGAGTGGGGTTTGAGTTGTGTTGGGTTGGGTTGGGTTGTGTTCAGTGGGGTTTGAGTTGGGTTGGGTTGGGTTTTGAGTTGGGTTGTGTGGAGTGGGGTTGGGTTGGGTTGGGTTGGGGTGTGTTGAGTGGGGTTTGAGTTGGGTTGTGTTGGGTTGTGTTGAGTGGGGTTGGGTTGTGTTCAGTGGGGTTTGAGTTGTGTGGTGTTGGGTTGGTTTGGGTTGTGTTGGGTGGGGATGGGTTGAGTGGGGTTTGAGTTGTGTTGGGTGGGGTTGGGTTGGGTGTGGTTGGGTTGTGTTGAGTGGGGTTTGAGTTGGGTTGGGTTGTGTTGAGTGGGGTTGGGTTGTGTTCAGTGGGGTTTGAGTTGGGTTGGGTTGGGCTGTGTTGAGTGGGGTTTGAGTTGTGTTGGGTTGAGTGGGGTTTGAGTTGGGTTGGGTTGTGTTGAGTTGGGTTGTGTTGAGTGGGGTTTGGTTGCGTTGGGATGTGTTGAGTGGTGTTTGAGTTGGGTTGGGTTGTGTTGGGTTGTGTTGAGTGGGGTTGGGTTGTGTTGTGTTCAGTTGGGCTGTGTTCAGTTGGGTTGTGTTCAGTTGGGTTGTGTTCAGTTGGGTTGTGTTGGGTTGGGTTGGGTTCGGTTGTGTTGAGTGGGGTTGGGTTGGGTTGTGTTGAGTGGTGTTTGAGTTGTGTGGGGTTAGGTTGTGTTGAGTGGGGTTGGGTGGGGATGGGTTGTGTTGAGTGGGGTTGGGTTGGGTTGTGTTGAGTGGGGTTTGAGTTGAGTTGGGTTGTGTTGAGTGGAGTTGGGTTGGGTTGAGTGGGGATGGGTTGGGTGGGGTTGGGCTGAGTGGGGTTGGGTTGAGTGGGGTTGGGTTGAGTGGGGTTGGGTTGGGTGGGGTGGGGTTGGGTTGAGTTGGGTTGAGTTTGAGTTGTGTTGGGTTGTGTTGAGTGGGGTTTGAGTTGTGTTGGGTTGTGTTGAGTGGGGTTTGAGTTGTGTTGGGTTGTGTTGAGTGGGGTTTGAGTTGGGTTGGGTTGTGTTGAGTGGGGTTTGAGTTGGGTTGGGTTGTGTTGAGTGGGGTTGGGTTGTGTTGAGTGGTGTTGGGTTGGGTTGTGTTGAGTGGGGTTTGAGTTGTGTGGGGTTGGGTTGTGTTGAGTAGGGTTGGGTGGGGATGGGTTGTGTTGAGTGGGGTTTGAGTTGTGTTGGGTTGGGTTGGGTTGTGTTCAGTGGGGTTTGAGTTGGGTTGGGTTGGGTTTTGAGTTGGGTTGTGTGGAGTGGGGTTGGGTTGGGTTGGGTTGGGGTGTGTTGAGTGGGGTTTGAGTTGGGTTGTGTTGGGTTGTGTTGAGTGGGGTTGGGTTGTGTTGTGTTCAGTTGGGTTGTGTTCAGTTGGGTTGTGTTGGGTTGGGTTGGGTTCGGTTGTGTCGGGTTGGGTTGGGTTGTGTTGAGTGGGGTTTGAGTTGTGTGGGGTTAGGTTGTGTTGAGTGGGGTTGGGTGGGGATGGGTTGTGTTGAGTGGGGTTGGGTTGAGTTGTGTTGAGTGGGGTTTGAGTTGAGTTGGGTTGTGTTGAGTGGGGTTGGGTTGTGTTGAGTGGGGTTTGAGTTGTGTTGGGTTGTGTTGAGGGGTTTGAGTTGGGTTGGGTTGTGTTGAGTGGGGTTGGGTTGGGTTGTGTGGGGTTTGAGTTAGGTTGGGTTGTGTTGAGTGGGGTTTCAGTTGGGTGGGGTTGGGTTGTGTTGAGTGGGGTTTGGGTTGGGTTGGGCTGTGTTTGGGGTTTGAGTTTTGTTGAGTTGGGTTGGGTTGTGTTGAGTGGGGTTGGGTTGTGTTGGGTTGGGTTGTGTTGAATGGGGTTGGGTTGGGTGGGGTTGGGTTGGGTTGAGTGGGGTTGGGTTGAGTTTGAGTTTGAGTTGTGTTGGGTTGTGTTGAGTGGGGTTTGAGTGGGGTTTGAGTTGTGTTGGGTTGTGTTGAGTGGGGTTTGTGTTGGGTTGGGTGTGTTGAGTGGGGTTTGAGTTGGGTTGGGTTGGGTTGTGTTGGGTTGTGTTGTGGGGTTGGGTTGGGTTGTGTTGAGTGGGGTTTGAGTTGTGTGGGGTTGGGTTGTGTTGAGTGGGGGTTGGGTGGGGATGAGTTGAGTGGGGTTTGAGTTGTGTTGGGTTGTGTTGAGTGGGGTTTGAGTTGGGTTGGGTGTGTTGAGTGGGGTTTTAGTTGGGTTGGGTTGGGTTGTGTTGAGTGGGGTTGGGTTGGATGGGGTTGGGTTGGGTTGAGTGGGGTTGGGTTGAGTTTGAGTTGTGTTGGGTTGTGTTGAGTGGGGTTTGAGTTGTGTTGGGTTGTGTTGAGTGGGGTTTGAGTTGGGTTGGGTTGTGTTGAGTGGGGTTTGAGTTGGGTTGGGTTGTGTTGGGTTGTGTTGTGGGGTTGGGTTGGGTTGTGTTGAGTGGGGTTTGAGTTGTGTGGGGTTGGGTTGTGTTGAGTGGGGTTGGGTGGGGATGGGTTGAGTGGGGTTTGAGTTGTGTTGGGTGGGGTTGGGTTGGGTGTGGTTGGGTTGTGTTGAGTGGGGTTGGGTTGTGTTCAGTGGGGTTTGAGTTGGGTTGGGTTGGGCTGTGTTGAGTGGGGTTTGAGTTGTGTTGGGTTGAGTGGGGTTTGAGTTGGGTTGCGTTGAGTTGGGTTGTGTTGAGTGGGGTTTGGTTGCGTTGGGGTGTGTTGAGTGGTGTTTGAGTTGTGTTGGGTTGTGTTGAGTGGGGTTGGGTTGTGTTGTGTTGAGTGGGGTTGGGTTGGGCTGAGTGGGGTTGGATTGGGTGGGGTTGGGTTGGGTTGAGTGGGGTTTGAGTTGTGTTGTGTTGGGTTGAGTGGGGTTTGTGTTGTGTTGTGTTGGGTTGTGTTGAGTGGGGTTTGAGTTGTGTTGGGTTCTGTTGAGTGGGGTTTGAGTTGTGTGGGATTGGGTTGGGTTGTGTTGAGTGGGGTTTGAGTTGTGTTGAGTGGGGTTGGTTTGTGTTGAGTGGGGTTTGAGTTGTGTTGGTTGGGTTGGGTGGGGTTGGGTTGTGTTGAGTGGTGTTGGGTTGGGTTGGGTTGGGCTGAGGGGTTGGGTGGGGTGGGGTTGGGTTGGGTTGGGTGGGGTTTGAGTTGTGTTGTGTTGGGTTGTGTTGAGTGGGGTTTGAGTTGTGTTGGGTTGTGTTGAGTGGGGTTTGAGTTGGGTTGTGTTGAGTAGGGTTGGGTTGGGTTGAGTGGGGTTTGAGTTGGGTTGGGTTGTGTTGAGTGGGTTTTGAGATGGGTTGGGTTGTGTAGAGTGGGGTTGGGTTGGGTTGTGTTCAGTTGGGTTGGGTTGTGTTGAGTGGGGTTGGGTTGGGTTGTGTTGAGTGGTGTTTGAGTTGTGTGTGGTTGTGTTGGGTGGGGTTGGGTTGTGTTGAGTGGGGTTTGAGTTGGGTTGGGTTGAGTGGGGTTGGGTTGAGTGGGGTTTGAGTTGTGTTGTGTTGAGGGGTTTGAGTTGTGTTGGGTTGTGTTGGGTTGTGTTGTGTTCAGTTGGGTTGTGTTCAGTTGGGTTGGGTTGGTTGGGTTGTGCTGAGTGGGGTTGTGTTGGGTTGTGTTGAGTGGGGTTGGGATGGGTTGAGTGGAGTAAGGTTGGGTTGGGTTGTGTTGAGTGGGGTTTGAGTTGTGTTGGGTGGGGTTGAGTTGTGTTGAGTGGGGTTTGAGTTGTGTTGGGTTAGGTTGGGTTGTGTTGAGTGGGGTTGGGTTGTGTTCAGTGGGGTTTGAGTTGGGTTGTGTTCAGTGGGGTTTGAGTTGGGTTGGGTGGGGTTGGGTTGTGTTCAGTGGGGTTTGAGTTGTGTTGTGTTGGGTTGGGTTGTGTTGAGTGGGGTTGGGTTGGGTTGAGTGGGGTTTGAGTTGTGTTGGGTTGAGTAGGGTTGGAGTGGTGTTGGGTTGTGTTGAGTGGGATTGGGTTGTGTTGAGTGGGGTTTGAGTTGCGTTGAGTTGAGTGGGGTTTGAGTTGTGTTGAGTGGGGTTTGAGTTGTGTTGGGTTGTGTTGAGTGGGGTTGGGTTGGGTTGGGTTGGGTTGAGTGGGGTTGGGTTAGGTTCGGTTGAGTGGGGTTGGGTTGGGTTCGGTTGAGTGGGGTTGGGTTGGGTTCGGTTGAGTGGGGTTGAGTTGAGTGGGGATGGGTTTAGTGGGGTTGGGTTGGGCTGAGGGGTTGGGTTGGGTTGAGTGGGGTTGGGTGGGGATGGGTTGTGTTGAGTGGGGTTTGAGTGGGGTTGGGTTGGGTTGTGTTGAGTGGGGTTTGAGTTGTGTTGAGTGGGGTTGGGTTGTGTTGAGTGGGGTTGTGTTGGGTTGTGTTGAGTGGGGTTTGAGTTGTGTTGGTTGGGTGGGGTTGGGTTGTGTTGAGTGGGGTTGGGTTTGGTTGAGTGGGGTTGAGTTGGGTGGGGTTGGGTTTGGTTGGGTTGGGTTGAGTGGGGTTTGACTTGTGTTGTGTTGGGTTGTGTTGAGTGGGGTTTGAGTTGTGTTGGGTTGTGTTGAGTGGGGTTGGGTTGTGTTGAGTGGGGTTTGAGTTGTGTTGGGTTGTGTTGTGTTTAGAGGTTTGAGTTGGGTTGTGTTGAGTGGGGTTGGGTTGTGTTGAGTGGGGTTGGGTTGTGTTGAGTGGGGTTGGGTTGGGTAGGGTGGGGTTGGGTTGTTTTGAGTGGGGTTTGAGTTGTGTTGGGTTGGGTTGGGTTGTGTTGAGTGGGGTTTGAGTTGGGTGGGGTTGGGTTGTGTTGAGTGGGGTTTGAGTTGTGTTGGGTTGGGTTGTGTTGAGTGGGGTTTGAGTTGGGTTGGGTTGGGTTGGGTGGGGTTGGGTTGTGTTGAGTGGGGTTTGAGTTGTGTTGGTTGGGTTGGGTTGTGTTGAGTGGGGTTGGGTTGGGTTGTGTTGAGTGGGGTTGGGTTGTGTTGAGTGGGGTTTGAGTTGTGTTGGGTTAGGTTGGGTTGTGTTGAGTGGGGTTGGGTTGTGTTCAGTGGGGTTTGAGTTGGGTTGTGTTCAGTGGGGTTTGAGTTGGGTTGGGTGGGGTTGGGTTGTGTTCAGTGGGGTTTGAGTTGTGTTGTGTTGGGTTGGGTTGTGTTGGGTTGGGTTGTGTTGAGTGGGGTTGGGTTGTGTTGAGTGGGGTTTGAGTTGTGTTGGTTTGGGTTGAGTGGGGTTTGAGTTGTGTTGGGTTGAGTAGGGTTGGAGTTGTGTTGGGTTGTGTTGAGTGGGGTTTGAGTTGGGTTGGGTTGGGTTGGGTTGGGTGGGGTTGGGTTGTGTTGAGTGGGGTTTGAGTTGTGTTGAGTGGGATTGGGTTGTGTTGAGTGGGGTTTGAGTTGCGTTGAGTTGAGTGGGGTTTGAGTTGTGTTGAGTGGGGTTTGAGTTGTGTTGGGTTGTGTTGAGTGGGGTTGGGTTGGGTTGGGTGGGGTTGGGTTGGGTTGAGTGGGGTTGGGTTGGGTTCGGTTGAGTGGGGTTGGGTTGGGTTCGGTTGAGTGGGGTTGGGTTGGGTTCGGTTGAGTGGGGTTGAGTTGAGTGGGGATGGGTTTAGTGGGGTTGGGTTGGGCTGAGGGGTTGGGTTGAGTGGGGTTGGGTGGGGATGGGTTGTGTTGAGTGGGGTTTGAGTGGGGTTGGGTTGGGTTGTGTTGAGTGGGGTTTGAGTTGTGTTGAGTGGGGTTGGGTTGTGTTGAGTGGGGTTGGGTTGGGTTGTGTTGAGTGGGGTTTGAGTTGTGTTGGTTGGGTGGGGTTGGGTTGTGTTGAGTGGGGTTGGGTTTGGTTGAGTGGGGTTGAGTTGGGTGGGGTTGGGTTTGGTTGGGTTGGGTTGAGTGGGGTTTGACTTGTGTTGTGTTGGGTGGTGTTGAGTGGGGTTTGAGTTGTGTTGGGTTGTGTTGAGTGGGGTTGGGTTGTGTTGAGTGGGGTTTGAGTTGTGTTGGGTTGTGTTGTGTTTAGGGGTTTGAGTTGGGTTGTGTTGAGTGGGGTTGTGTTGTGTTGAGTGGGGTTGGGTTGTTTTGAGTGGGGTTGGGTTGGGTAGGGTGGGGTTGGGTTGTTTTGAGTGGGGTTTGAGTTGTGTTGGGTTGGGTTGTGTTGAGTGGGGTTTGTGTTGGGTGGGGTTGGGTTGTGTTGAGTGGGGTTTGAGTTGTGTTGGGTTGGGTTGTGTTGAGTGGGGTTTGAGTTGGGTTGGGTTGGGTTGGGTGGGGTTGGGTTGTGTTGAGTGGGGTTTGAGTTGTGTTGGGTTGGGTTGGGTTGTGTTGAGTGGGGTTGGGTTGGGTTGTGTTGAGTGGGGTTGGGTTGTGTTGAGTGGGGTTTGAGTTGTGTTGGGTTGGGTTGAGTGGGGTTGGGTTGTGTTGAGTGGGGTTTGAGTTGTGTTAGGTTATGTTGAGTGGGGTTGGGTTGGGTTGGGTTGGGTTGGGTTTGGTTGGGTTGGGTTGTGTTGGGTTGGGTTGTGTTGAGGGGGGTTGGGTTGGGTTGTGTTGAGTGGGTTTGAGTTGGGTTGGGTTGTGTTGAGTGTGGTTGGGTTGGGTTGTGTTCAGTTGGGTTGCCTTGGGTTGTGTTGGGTGGGGTTGGGGTGGGTTGTGTTGAGTGGGATTTGAGTTGTGTGGGGTTTGAGTTGTGTGGGGTTGGGTAGGGTTGTGTTAAGTGGGGAGGGGTTGTGTTGAGTGGGGTTGGGTTGTGTTGGGTTGTGTTGAGTGGGGTTTGAGTTGTGTTCAGTGGGGTTGGGTTGTGTTGAGGGGTTGGGTTGGGTTGTGTTGAGTGGGGTATGAGTTGTGTTGGGTTGGGTGGGGTTGGGTTGTGTTGAGTGGGGTTTGAGTTGTGTTGGGTTGGGTTGGGTTGTGTTAAGTGGGGTTTGAGATGGGTTGGTTTGGGTGGGGTTGGGTTGTGTTGAGTGGGGTTTGAGTTGGGTTGGGTTGGGTTGTGTTGAGTGGGGTTGGGTTGTGTTGAGTGGGGTTTGAGTTGTGTTGGGTTGGGTTGAGTGGGGTTTGAGTAGTGTTGGGTTGGGTTGAGTGGGGTTTGAGTAGTGTTGGGTTGGGTTGAGTGGGGTTTGAGTTGTGTTGGGTTGGGTTGAGTGGTGTTGGAGTTGTGTTGAGTGGGGTTGGGTGGGGTTGGGTTGTGTTGAGTGCGGTTTTTGAGTTGTGTTGGGTTGGGTTGAGTGGGGTTTGGGTTGTGTTGGGTTGGGTTGAGTGGGGTTGTGTTGGGTTGGGTGGAGTGGGGTTGGGTTGGGTGGAGTGGGGTTGGGTTGGGTTGGGTTGAGTGGGGTTGTGATGGGTTGGGTGGGGTCGGGTTGGGCTGAGTGGTGTTGGGTTGGGTTGAATGAGGTTTGAGTTGTGTTGGGTTGTGTTGAGTGGGGTTTGAGTTGTGTTGGGTTGTGTTGAGTGGGGTTTGAGTTGGGTTGTGTTGGGTTGTGTTCAGTTGGGTTGGGTTGTGTTGAGTGGGGTTGGGTTCGGTTGTGTTGAGTGGGGTTTGAGTTGTGTGGGGTTGGGTTGTGTTGAGTGGGGTTGGGTGGGGATAGGTTGTGTTGAGTGGGGTTTGATTGGGGTTGGGTTGTGTTGGTTTGAGTGGGGTTTGAGTTGTGTTGAGTGGGGTTGGGTTGGGTTGTGTTGAGTGGGGGTGGGTTGGGTTGTGTTGAGTGGGGTTTGAGTTGTGTTGGGTTGGGTTGTGTTGAGTGGGGTTGTGTTGAGTGGGGTTTGAGTTGGGTGGGGTTGGGTTGTGTTGAGGGGTTGGGTTGGGTTGTGTTGAGTGGGGTATGAGTTGTGTTGGGTTGGGTTGGGTTGGGTTGGGTGGGGTTGTGGTGTGGGGTTAGTGTTGTGTTGGGTTGGGTTGGGTTGTGTTGAGTGGGGTTTGAGTAGTGTTGGGTTGGGTTGAGTGGGGTTTGAGTTGTGTTGGGTTGGGTTGAGTGGTGTTGGAGTTGTGTTGGGTGGGGTTGGGTTGTGTTGAGTGGGGTTTGAGTTGTGTTGGGTTGGGTTGAGTGGGGTTTGAGCTGTGTTGTGTTGAGTGGGGTTGGGTTGGGTTGGGTGGAGTGGGGTTGGGTTGGGTTGAGTGGGGTTGGGTTGGGTTGAGTGGGGTTGGGATGGGTTGGGTGGGGTCGGGTTGGGCTGAGTGGTGATGGGTTGGGTTGAGTGAGGTTTGAGTTGTGTTGTGTTGGGTTGTGTTGAGTGGGGATTGAGTTGTGTTGGGTTGTGTTGAGGGGTTTGAGTTGGGTTGGGTTGTGTTGAGTGGGGTTTGAGTTGGGTTGTGTTGAGTGGGGTTGGGTTGGGTTGTGTTCAGTTGGGTTGGGTTGGGTTGTGTTGAGTGGGGTTTGAGTTGTGTGGGGTTGGGTTGTGTTGAGTGGGGTTGGGTGGGGATGGGTTGTGTTGAGTGGGGTTGGGTTGTGTTGGTTTGAGTGGGGTTTGAGTTGTGTTGAGTGGGGTTGGGTTGGGTTGTGTTGAGTGGGGTTGGGTTGGGTTGTGTTGAGTGGGGTTTGAGTTGTGTTGGGTTGTGTTGAGTGGGGTTGTGTTGGGTTGTGTTGAGTGGGGTTGGGTGGGGTTGGGTTGTGTTGAGGGGTTGGGTTGGGTTGTGTTGAGTGGGGTATGTGTTGGGTTGGGTTGGGTTGGGTTGGGTGGGGTTGTGGAGTGGGGTTAGTGTTGTGTTGGGTTGGGTTGGGTTGTGTTGAGTGGGGTTTGAGATGGGTTGGGTTGGGTGGGGTTGGGTTGTGTTGAGTGGGGTTTGAGTTGCGTTGGGTTGGGTTGTGTTGAGTGGGGTTGGTTTGTGTTGAGTGGGGTTTGAGTTGTGTTGTGTTGGGTTGAGTGGGGTTTGAGTTGTGTTGTGTTGTTTTGAGGGGTTGGGTTGTGTTGGGTTCGGTTGAGTGGGGTTGGGTTGGGTTGGGTGGAGTGGGGTTGGGTTAGGTTGAGTGGGGTTGGGTTGGGTTGAGTGGGGTTGGGATGGGTTGGGTGGGGTCGGGTTGGGCTGAGTGGTGTTGGGTTGGGTTGAGTGAGGTTTGAGTTGGGTTGGGTTGAGTGAGGTTTGAGTTGGGTTGTGTTGAGTGGGGTTTGAGTTGTGTTGAGGGGTTTGAGTTGGGTTGGGTTGTGTTGAGTGGGGTTTGAGTTAGGTTGTGTTGGGTTGGGTTGGGTGGAGTGGGGTTGGGTTGGGTTGAGTGGGGTTGGGTTGGGTTGGGTTGAGTGGGGTTGGGATGGGTTGGGTGGGGTCGGGTTGGGTTGAGTGGGGTTGGGTTGGGTTGTGTTCAGTTGGGTTGGGTTGGGTTGTGTTGAGTGGGGTTGGGTTGGGTTGTGTTGAGTGGGGTTTGAGTGGGGTTGGGTTGTGTTGGTTTGAGTGGGGTTTGAGTTGTGTTGAATGGGGTTGGGTTGGGTTGTGTTGAGTGGGGTTGGGTTGTTTGTGTTGAGTGGGGTTTGAGTTGTGTTGGGTTGTGTTGGGTTGTGTTGAGTGGGGTTGGGTTGTGTTGAGTGGGGTTTGAGTTGTGTTGGGTTAGGTTGTGTTGAGTGGGGTTTGAGTTGGGTTGGGTTGGGTTGTGTTGAGTGGGGTATGAGTTGTGTTGGGTTGGGTTGGGTGGGGTTGTGGAGTGGGGTTAGTGTTGTGTTGGGTTGGGTTGGGTTGTGTTGAGTGGGGCTTGAGATGGGTGGGGTTGGGTTGTGTTGAGTGGGGTTTGAGTTGGGTTGGGTTGTGTTGAGTGGGGTTGGGTTGGGTTGGGTTGTGTTGAGTGGGGTTTGAGTTGTGTTGGGTTGGGTTGAGTGGGGTTTGAGTTGTGTTGGTTGAGTGGGGTTTGAGTTGTGTTGGGTTGTGTCGAGTGGGGTTGGGTTGAGTGGGGTTGGGTTGGGTGGAGTGGGGTTGGTTTGGGTTGAGTGGGGTTGGGATGGGTTGGGTGGGGTCGGGTTGGGCTGAGTGGTGTTGGGTTGGGTTGAGTGAGGTTTGAGTTGTGTTGTGTTGGGTTGTGTTGAGTGGGGTTAGGTTGTGTTGAGTGGGGTTGGGTGGGGATGGGTTGTGTTGAGTGGGGTTGGGTTGAGTTGTGTTGAGTGGGGTTTGAGTTGAGTTGGGTTGGGTGGGTTTGGGTTGTGTTGAGTGGGGTTGGGTTGGGTTGAGTGGGGTTGGGTTGTGTTGAGTTGGGTTGGGTTGTGTTGAGTGGGGTTTGAGTTGCGTTGAGTTGAGTGGGGTTTGAGTTGTGTTGAGTGGGGTTTGAGTTGTGTTGAGTGGAGTTGGGTTGGGTTGGGTTGAGTGGGGTTGGGTTGGGTTGAGTGGGGTTGGGTTGGGTTCGCTTGAGTGGGGTTGGGTTGAGTGGGGATGGGTTGAGTGGGGATGGGTTGGGTGGGTTTGGGTTGGGCTGAGGGGTTGGGTTGGGTTTGTGTGGGGTTTGAGTGGGGTTTGAGTTGGGTTGTGTTGAGTGGGGTTGGGTTGGGCTGAGTGGGGTTGGATTGGGTGGGGTTGGGTTTGGTTGAGTTGGGTTGGGTTGAGTGGGGTTTGAGTTGTGTTGTGTTGGGTTGTGTTGAGTGGGGTTTGAGTTGTGTTGGGTTCTGTTGAGTGGGGTTTGAGTTGTGTGGGATTGGGTTGGGTTGTGTTGAGTGGGGTTGGGTGGGGATGGGTTGTGTTGAGTGGGGTTTGAGTGGGGTTGGGTTGGGTTGTGTTGAGTGAGGTTTGAGTTGTGTTGAGTGGGGTTGGGTTGTGTTGAGTGGGGTTGGGTTGTGTTGAGTGGGGTTTGAGTTGTGTTGGTTGGGTTGGGTGGGGATGGGTTGTGTTGAGTGGGGTTGGGTTGGGTTGGGCTGAGTGGGGTTGGGCTGAGTGGGGTTGGGCTGAGTGGGGTTGGGTTGAGTTGGGTTGGGTGGGGTTGGGTTGAGTGGGGTTTGAGTTGTGTTGTGTTGGGTTGTGTTGAGTGGGGTTTGAGTTGTGTTGGGTTGTGTTGAGGGGTTGGGTTGTGTTGAGTGGGGTTGGGTTGGGTTTGAGTTAGGTTGGGTTGTGTTGAGTGGGGTTTGAGTTGGGTTGGGTGGGGTTGGGTTGTGTTGAGTGGGGTTTGAGTTTGGTTGGGTTGGGCTGTGTTTGGGGTTTGAGTTTTGTTGGGTTGGGTTGGGTTGTGTTGAGTGGGGTTGGGTTGTGTTGGGTTGTGTTGAATGGGGTTGGGTTGGGTGGGGTTGGGTTGAGTGGGGTTTGAGTTGGGTTCTGTTAAGTGGGGTTGAGTTGGGTTGGGCTGAGTGGGGTTGGATTGGGTGGGGTTGGGTTTGGTTGAGTTGGGTTGGGTTGAGTTGAGTGGGGTTTGAGTTGTGTTGGGTTGTGTTGAGTGGGGTTTGAGTTGTGTTGGGTTTTGTTGAGTGGGGTTTGAGTTGGGTTGGGTTGTGTTGGGTTGGGTTGTGTTGAGTGGGGTTTGAGTTGTGTTGGGTTGGGTTGGGTTGTGTTGAGAGGTTTGAGTTGGGTTGGGTTGTGTTGAGTGGGGTTGGGTTGTGTTGAGTGGGGTTGGGTTGGGTTGTGTTGAGTGGGGTTTGAGTTGTGTGGGGTTGGGTTGGGTTGTGTTGAGTGGGGTTGGGTGGGGATGGGTTGTGTTGAGTGGGGTTTGAGTGGGGTTGGGTTGGGTTGTGTTGAGTGGGGTTTGAGTTGTGTTGAGTGGGGTTGGGTTGTGTTGAGTGGGGTTGGGTTGGGTTGTGTTGAGTGGGGTTTGAGTTGTGTTGGTTGGGTGGGGTTGGGTTGTGTTGGGTTGGGCTGAGTGGGGTTGAGTTGGGTGGGGTTGGGTTTGGTTGGGTTGGGTTGGGTTGTGTTGAGTGGGGTTTGACTTGTGTTGTGTTGGGTTGTGTTGAGTGGGGTTTGAGTTGTGTTGGGTTGTGTTGAGTGGGGTTGGGTTGTGTTGAGTGGGGTTTGAGTTGTGTTGGGTTGGGTTGTGTTTACGGGTTTGAGTTGGGTTGTGTTGAGTGGGGTTGTGTTGTGTTGAGTGGGGTTGGGTTGGGTTGGGTGGGGTTGGGTTGTTTTGAGTGGGGTTTGAGCTGTGTTGGGTTGGGTTGGGTTGTGTTGAGTGGGGTTTGAGTTGGGTTGGGTGGGGTTGGGTTGTGTTGAGTGGGGTTTGAGTTGTGGTGGGTTGTGTTGAGTGGGGTTTGAGTTGTGTTGGGTTGTGTTGAGTGGGGTTGGGTTGGGTTGTGTTGAGTGGGGTTGGGTTGTGTTGAGTGGGGTTTGAGTTGTGTTGGGTTGGGTTGAGTGGGGTTGGGTTGTGTTGAGTGGGGTTTGAGTTGTGTTGAGTGGGTTTGGGTTGGGTTGGGTTGTGTTGGGTTGGGTTGTGTTGGGGGTTGGGTTGGGTTGTGTTGAGTGGGTTTGAGTTGGGTTGGGTTGTGTTGAGTGTGGTTGGGTTGGGTTGTGTTCAGTTGGGTTGCCTTGGGTTGTGTTGTGTGGGGTTGGGTAGGGTTGTGTTGAGTGGGGAGGGGTTGTGTTGAGTGGGGTTGGGTTGTGTTGGGTTGTGTTGAGTGGGGTTTGAGTTGTGTTCAGTGGGGTTGGGTTGTGTTGAGTGGGGTATGAGTTGTGTTGGGTTGGGTGGGGTTGGGTTGTGTTGAGTGGGGTTTGAGTTGTGTTGGGTTGGGTTGGGTTGTGTTAAGTGGGGTTTGAGATGGGTTGGTTTGGGTGGGGTTGGGTTGTGTTGAGTGGGGTTTGAGTTGGGTTGGGTTGGGTTGTGTTGAGTGGGGTTGGGTTGGGTTGTGTTGAGTGGGGTTTGAGTTGTGTTGGGTTGGGTTGAGTGGGGTTTGAGTAGTGTTGGGTTGGGTTGAGTGGGGTTTGAGTAGTGTTGGGTTGGGTTGAGTGGGGTTTGAGTTGTGTTGGGTTGGGTTGAGTGGGGTTTGAGTTGGGTTGTGTTGGGTTGTGTTGGGTTGTGTTCAGTTGGGTTGGGTTGGGTTGTGTTGAGGGGTTGGGTTCGGTTGTGTTGAGTGGGGTTTTGAGTTGTGTGGGGTTGGGTTGTGTTGAGTGGGGTTGGGTGGGGATGGGTTGTGTTGAGTGGGGTTTGAGTGGGGTTGGGTTGTGTTGGTTTGAGTGGGGTTTGAGTTGTGTTGAGTGGGGTTGGGTTGGGTTGTGTTGAGTGGGGGTGGGTTGGGTTGTGTTGAGTGGGGTTTGAGTTGTGTTGGGTTGGGTTGTGTTGAGTGGGGTTGTGTTGGGTTGTGTTGAGTGGGGTTTGAGTTGGGTTGGGTGGGGTTGGGTTGTGTTGAGGGGTTGGGTTGGGTTGTGTTGAGTGGGGTATGAGTTGTGTTGGGTTGGGTTGGGTGGGGTTGTGGTGTGGGGTTAGTGTTGTGTTGGGTTGGGTTGGGTTGTGTTGAGTGGGGTTTGAGTAGTGTTGGGTTGGGTTGAGTGGGGTTTGAGTTGTGTTGGGTTGGGTTGAGTGGTGTTGGAGTTGTGTTGAGTGGGGTTGGGTGGGGTTGGGTTGTGTTGAGTGGGGTTTGAGTTGTGTTGGGTTTGGTTGAGTGGGGTTTGAGTTGTGTTGAGTGGGGTTGGGTTGAGTTGGGTTGGGTGGAGTGGGGTTGGGTTGGGTTCAGTGGGGTTGGGTTGAGTGGGGTTGGGATGGGTTGGGTGGGGTCGGGTTGGGCTGAGTGGTGATGGGTTGGGTTGAGTGAGGTTTGGGTTGTGTTGTGTTGGGTTGTGTTGAGTGGGGATTGAGTTGTGTTGGGTTGTGTTGAGTGGGGTTGGGTTGGGTTGTGTTCAGTTGGGTTGGGTTGGGTTGTGTTGAGTGGGGTTTGTGTTGTGTGGGGTTGGGTTGTGTTGAGTGGGGTTGGGTGGGGATGGGTTGTGTTGAGGGGTTTGAGTGGGGTTGGGTTGTGTTGGTTTGAGTTGTGTTGAGTGGGGTTGGGTTGGGTTGTGTTGAGTTGGGTTAGGTTGGGTTGTGTTGAGTGGGGTTTGAGTTGTGTTGAGTGGGGTTGTGTTGGGTTGTGTTGGGTTGTGTTGAGTGGGGTTGGGTGGGGTTGTGTTGAGGGGTTGGGTTGGGTTGTGTTGAGTGGGGTATGAGTTGTGTTGGGTTGGGTTGGGTTGGGTTGGGTGGGGTTGTGGAGTGGGGTTAGTGTTGTGTTGGGTTGGGTTGGGTTGTGTTGAGTGGGGTTTGAGATGGGTTGGGTTGGGTGGGGTTGGGTTGTGTTGAGTGGGGTTTGAGTTGCGTTGGGTTGGGTTGTGTTGAGTGGGGTTGGGTTGTGTTGAGTGGGGTTTGAGTTGTGTTGGGTTGGGTTGAGTGGGGTTTGAGTTGTGTTGTGTTGTGTTGAGGGGTTGGGTTGTGTTGGGTTGGGTTGAGTGGGGTTGGGTTGGGTTGGGTGGAGTGGGGTTGGGTTAGGTTGAGTGGGGTTGGGTTGGGTGGAGTGGGGTTGGGTTGGGTTGAGTGGGGTTGGGTTGGGTTGTGTTCAGTTGGGTTGGGTTGTGTTGCGTGGTGTTGGGTTGTGTTGAGTGGGGTTTGAGTTGTGTGGGGTTGGGTTGTGTTGAGTGGGGTTGGGTGGGGATGGGTTGTGTTGAGTGGGGTTTGAGTTGTGTTGGGTTGGGTTGGGTTGTGTTGAGTGGGGTTGGGTTGTGTTCAGTGGGGTTTGAGTTGGGTTGGGTTGGGTTGTTTTGAGTTGGGTTGTGTTGAGTGGGGTTGGGTTGGGTTGGGTTGGGGTGTGTTGAGTGGGGTTTGAGTTGGGTTGTGTTGGGTTGTTTTGAGTGGGGTTGGGTTGTGTTGTGTTCAGTTGGGTTGTGTTCAGTTGGGTTGTGTTGGGTTGGGTTCGGTTGTGTTGAGTCGGGTTGGGTTGGGTTGTGTTGAGTGGGGTTTGAGTTGTGGGGTTAGGTTGTGTTGAGTGGGGTTGGGTGGGGATGGGTTGTGTTGAGTGGGGTTTGGGTTGGGTGGGGTTGGGTTGTGATGAGGGGTTGGGTTGGGTTGAGTGGGGTGGGGTTGGGTTGGGCTGACTGGGGTAGGGTTGGGTGGGGTTGGGTTGGGTGGGGTTGGGTGGGGTTTGAGTTGTGTTGTGTTGGGTTGTGTTGAGTGGGGTTTGAGTTGTGTTGGGTTGTGTTGAGTGGGGTTTGAGTTGGGTTGGGTTGTGTTTAGTGGGGTTTGAGTTGGGTTGTGTTGAGTGGGGTTGGGTTGGGTTGAGTGGGGTTTGAGTTGTGTTGTGTTGAGGGGTTTGATTTGTGTTGGGTTGTGTTGAGGGGTTGGGTTGTGTTGAGTGGGGTTTGAGTTGTGTTGGGTTGTGTTGAGTGGGGTTTGAGTTGGGTTGGGTTGTGTTTAGTGGGGTTTGAGTTGTGTTGTGTTGAGTGGGGTTGGGTTGGGTTGAGTGGGGTTTGAGTTGTGTTGTGTTGAGGGGTTTGATTTGTGTTGGGTTGGGTTGGGTTGGGTGGGGTTTGAGTTGTGTTGTGTTGGGTTGTGTTGAGTGGGGTTTGAGTTGTGTTGGGTTGTGTTGAGTGGGGTTTGAGTTGGGTTGTGTTGAGTAGGGTTGGGTTGGGTTGAGTGGGGTTTGAGATGGGTTGGGTTGTGTAGAGTGGGGTTGGGTTGGGTTGTGTTCAGTTGGGTTGGGTTGTGTTGAGTGGGGTTGGGTTGTGTTGAGTGGTGTTTGAGTTGTGTGGGGTTGGGTTGGGTTGTGTTGGGTGGGGTTGGGTTGTGTTGAGTGGGGTTTGAGTTGGGTTGGGTTGAGTGGGGTTGGGTTGAGTGGGGTTTGAGTTGTGTTGTGTTGAGGGGTTTGAGTTGTGTTGGGTTGTGTTGTGTTGAGTGGGGTTGGGTTGTGTTGTGTTCAGTTGGGTTGTGTTCAGTTGGGTTGGGTTGGTTGGGTTGTGCTGAGTGGGGTTGGGTTGGGTTGTGTTGAGTGGGGTTGGGATGGGTTGAGTGGAGTAAGGTTGGGTTGGGTTGTGTTGAGTGGGGTTTGAGTTGTGTTGGGTGGGGTTGAGTTGTGTTGAGTGGGGTTTGAGTTGTGTTGGGTTGGGTTGGGTTGTGTTGAGTGGGGTTGGGTTGTGTTCAGTGGGGTTTGAGTTGGGTTGTGTTCAGTGGGGTTTGAGTTGGGTTGGGTGGGGTTGGGTTGTGTTCAGTGGGGTTTGAGTTGTGTTGTGTTGGGTTGGGTTGTGTTGAGTGGGGTTGGGTTGTGTTGAGTGGGGTTTGAGTTGTGTTGGTTTGGGTTGAGTGGGGTTTGAGTTGTGTTGGGTTGAGTGGGGTTGGAGTGGTGTTGGGTTGTGTTGAGTGGGGTTGGGTTGTGTTGAGTGGGGTTTGAGTTGCGTTGAGTTGAGTGGGGTTTGAGTTGTGTTGAGTGGGGTTTGAGTTGTGTTGGGTTGTGTTGAGTGGGGTTGGGTTGGGTTGAGTGGGGTTGGGTTGGGTTCGGTTGAGTGGGGTTGGGTTGGGTTCGGTTGAGTGGGGTTGGGTTGAGTGGGGATGGGTTTAGTGGGGTTGGGTTGGGCTGAGGGGTTGGGTTGGGTTGGGTTGAGTGGGGTTTGAGTGGGGTTGTGTTGAGTGGGGTTTGAGTGGGGTTGTGTTGAGTGGGGTTTGAGTTGGGTTCTGTTAAGTGGGGTTGAGTTGGGTTGGGCTGAGTGGGGTTGGATTGGGTGGGGTTGGGTTTGGTTGAGTTGGGTTGGGTTGAGTGGGGTTTGAGTTGTGTTGGGTTGTGTTGAGTGGGGTTTGAGTTGTGTTGCGTTTTGTTGAGTGGGGTTTGAGTTGGGTTGGGTTGTGTTGGATTGGGTTGTGTTGAGTGGGGTTTGAGTTGTGTTGGGTTGGGTTGTGTTGAGAGGTTTGAGTTGGGTTGGGTTGTGTTGAGTGGGGTTGGGTTGGGTTGTGTTGAGTGGGGTTTGAGTTGGGTTGGGTTGAGTGGGGTTGGGTTGAGTGGGGTTGAGTGGGGTTTGAGTTGTGTTGTGTTGAGGGGTTTGAGTTGTGTTGGGTTGTGTTGGGTTGTGTTGAGTGGGGTTGGGTTGTGTTGTGTTCAGTTGGGTTGTGTTCAGTTGGGTTGGGTTGGTTGGGTTGTGCTGAGTGGGGTTGGGTTGGGTTGTGTTGAGTGGGGTTGGGATGGGTTGAGTGGAGTAAGGTTGGGTTGGGTTGTGTTGAGTGGGGTTTGAGTTGTGTTGGGTGGGGTTGAGTTGTGTTGAGTGGGGTTTGAGTTGTGTTGGGTTGGGTTGGGTTGTGTTGAGTGGGGTTGGGTTGTGTTCAGTGGGGTTTGAGTTGGGTTGTGTTCAGTGGGGTTTGAGTTGGGTTGGGTGGGGTTGGGTTGTGTTCAGTGGGGTTTGAGTTGTGTTGTGTTGGGTTAGGTTGTGTTGAGTGGGGTTGGGTTGTGTTGAGTGGGGTTTGAGTTGTGTTGGTTTGGGTTGAGTGGGGTTTGAGTTGTGTTGGGTTGAGTGGGGTTGGAGTGGTGTTGGGTTGTGTTGAGTGGGGTTGGGTTGTGTTGAGTGGGGTTTGAGTTGCGTTGAGTTGAGTGGGGTTTGAGTTGTGTTGAGTGGGGTTTGAGTTGTGTTGGGTTGTGTTGAGTGGGGTTGGGTTGGGTGGGGTTGGGTTGGGTTGAGTGGGGTTGGGTTGGGTTGAGTGGGGTTGGGTTGGGTTCGGTTGAGTGGGGTTGGGTTGGGTTCGGTTGAGTGGGGTTGGGTTTAGTGGGGTTGGGTTGGGCTGAGGGGTTGGGTTGGGTTGAGTGGGGTTTGAGTGGGGTTTGAGTGGGGTTGTGTTGGGTTGTGTTGGGTTGGGTTGTGTTGAGTGGGGTTTGAGTTGGGTTGTGTTGGGTTGGGTTGTGTTGAGTGGGGTTGAGTTGGGTTGGGCTGAGTTGGGTGGGGTTGGGTTTGGTTGAGTTGGGTTGGGTTGGGTTGAGTGGGGTTTGAGTTGTGTTGGGTTGTGTTGAGTGGGGTTTGAGTTGTGTTGGGTTTTGTTGAGTGGGGTTTGAGTTGGGTTGGGTTGTGTTGGGTTGGGTTGTGTTGAGTGGGGTTTGAGTTGGGTTGGGTTGTGTTGAGAGGTTTGAGTTGGGTTGGGTTGTGTTGAGTGGGGTTGGGTTGGGTTGTGTTGAGTGGGGTTGGGTTGGGTTGTGTTGAGTGGGGTTTGAGTTGTGTGGGGTTGGGTTGGGTTGTGTTGAGTGGGGTTGGGTGGGGATGGGTTGTGTTGAGTGGGGTTTGAGGGGTTGGGTTGGGTTGTGTTGAGTGGGGTTTGAGTTGTGTTGAGTGGGGTTGGGTTGTGTTGAGTGGGGTTGGGTTGGGTTGTGTTGAGTGGGGTTTGAGTTGTGTTGGGTGGGGTTGAGTTGTGTTGAGTGGGGTTTTTTTTAGTTGTGTTGGGTTGGGTTGGGTTGTGTTGAGTGGGGTTGGGTTGTTTTCAGTGGGGTTTGAGTTGGGTTGTGTTCAGTGGGGTTTGAGTTGGGTTGGGTGGGGTTGGGTTGTGTTCAGTGGGGTTTGAGTTGTGTTGTGTTGGGTTAGGTTGTGTTGAGTGGGGTTGGGTTGTGTTGAGTGGGGTTTGAGTTGTGTTGGGTTGTGTTGAGTGGGGTTTGAGTTGTGTTGGGTTTTGTTGAGTGGGGTTTGAGTTGGGTTGGGTTGTGTTGGGTTGGGTTGTGTTGTGTGGGGTTTGAGTTGGGTTGGGTTGTGTTGAGAGGTTTGAGTTGGGTTGGGTTGTGTTGAGTGGGGTTGGGTTGGGTTGTGTTGAGTGGGGTTGGGTTGGGTTGTGTTGAGTGGGGTTTGAGTTGTGTGGGGTTGGGTTGGGTTGTGTTGAGTGGGGTTGGGTGGGGATGGGTTGTGTTGAGTGGGGTTTGAGGGGTTGGGTTGGGTTGTGTTGAGTGGGGTTTGAGTTGTGTTGAGTGGGGTTGGGTTGTGTTGAGTGGGGTTGGGTTGGGTTGTGTTGAGTGGGGTTTGAGTTGTGTTGGGTGGGGTTGAGTTGTGTTGAGTGGGGTTTGAGTTGTGTTGGGTTGGGTTGGGTTGTGTTGAGTGGGGTTGGGTTGTTTTCAGTGGGGTTTGAGTTGGGTTGTGTTCAGTGGGGTTTGAGTTGGGTTGGGTGGGGTTGGGTTGTGTTCAGTGGGGTTTGAGTTGTGTTGTGTTGGGTTAGGTTGTGTTGAGTGGGGTTGGGTTGTGTTGAGTGGGGTTTGAGTTGTGTTGGTTTGGGTTGAGTGGGGTTTGAGTTGTGTTGGGTTGAGGGGTTGGAGTGGTGTTGGGTTGTGTTGAGTGGGGTTGGGTTGTGTTGAGTGGGGTTTGAGTTGCGTTGAGTTGAGTGGGGTTTGAGTTGTGTTGAGTGGGGTTTGAGTTGTGTTGGGTTGTGTTGAGTGGGGTTGGGTTGGGTTGAGTGGGGTTGGGTTGGGTTCGGTTGAGTGGGGTTGGGTTGGGTTCGGTTGAGTGGGGTTGGGTTTAGTGGGGTTGGGTTGGGCTGAGGGGTTGGGTTGGGTTGGGTTGAGTGGGGTTTGAGTGGGGTTGTGTTGAGTGGGGTTTGAGTGGGGTTGTGTTGAGTGGGGTTTGAGTTGGGTTGTGTTGGGTTGGGTTGTGTTGAGTGGGGTTTGAGTTGGGTTGTGTTGGGTTGGGTTGTGTTGAGTGGGGTTGAGTTGGGTTGGGCTGAGTGGGGTTGGATTGGGTGGGGTTGGGTTTGGTTGAGTTGGGTTGGGTTGGGTTGAGTGGGGTTTGAGTTGTGTTGGGTTGTGTTGAGTGGGGTTTGAGTTGTGTTGGGTTTTGTTGAGTGGGGTTTGAGTTGTGTTGGGTTGGGTTGTGTTGAGTGGGGTTTGAGTTGTGTTGGGTTGGGTTGTGTTGAGAGGTTTGAGTTGGGTTGGGTTGTGTTGAGTGGGGTTGGGTTGGGTTGTGTTGAGTGGGGTTGGGTTGGGTTGTGTTGAGTGGGGTTTGAGTTGTGTGGGGTTGGGTTGGGTTGTGTTGAGTGGGGTTGGGTGGGGATGGGTTGTGTTGAGTGGGGTTTGAGTGGGGTTGGGTTGGGTTGTGTTGAGTGGGGTTTGAGTTGTGTTGAGTGGGGTTGGGTTGTGTTGAGTGGGGTTGGGTTGGGTTGTGTTGAGTGGGGTTTGAGTTGTGTTGGTTGGGTTGGGTGGGGTTGGGTTGTGTTGAGTGGGGTTCGGTTGGGTTGGGCTGAGTGGGGTTGAGTTGGGTGGGGTTGGGTTGGGTTGGTTGAGTGGGGTTTGACTTGTGTTGTGTTGGGTTGTGTTGAGTGGGGTTTGAGTTATGTTGGGTTGTGTTGAGTGGGGTTGGGTTGTGTTGAGTAGGGTTTGAGTTGTGTTGGGTTGGGTTGTGTTTAGGGGTTTGAGTTGGGTTGTGTTGAGTGGGGTTGGGTTGTGTTGAGTGGGGTTGGGTTGTGTTGGGTGGGGTTGGGTTGTTTTGAGTGGGGTTTGAGTTGTGTTGGGTTGGGTTGGGTTGTGTTGAGTGGGGTTTGAGTTGGGTTGGGTTGGGTGGGGTTGGGTTGTGTTGAGTGGGGTTTGAGTTGTGTTGGGTTGGGTTGGGTTGTGTTGAGTGGGTGGGTTGGGTTGTGTTGAGTGGGGTTTGAGTTGTGTTGGGTTGGGTTGAGTGGGGTTGTGTTGTGTTGAGTGGGGTTTGAGTTGTGTTGGGTTGTGTTGAGTGGGTTTGGGTTGGGTTGGGTTGGGTTGGGTTGGGTTTGGTTGGGTTGGGTTAGGTTGTGTTGGGTTGGGTTGTGTTGAGGGGGGTTGGGTTGGGTTGTGTTGAGTGGGTTTGAGTTGGGTTGGGTTGTGTTGAGTGTGGTTGGGTTGGGTTGTGTTCAGTTGGGTTGCCTTGGGTTGTGTTGAGTGGGGTTGGGGTGGGTTGTGTTGAGTGGGGTTTGAGTTGTGTGGGGTTTTAGTTGTGTGGGGTTGGGTAGGGTTGTGTTGAGTGGGGAGGGGTTGTGTTGAGTGGGGTTGGGTTGTGTTGGGTTGTGTTGAGTGGGGTTTGAGTTGTGTTCAGTGGGGTTGGGTTGTGTTGAGGGGTTGGGTTGGGTTGTGTTGAGTGGGGTATGAGTTGTGTTGGGTTGGGTGGGGTTGGGTTGTGTTGAGTGGGGTTTGAGTAGTGTTGGGTTGGGTTGGGTTGTGTTAAGTGGGGTTTGAGATGGGTTGGTTTGGGTGGGGTTGGGTTGTGTTGAGTGGGGTTTGAGTTGGGTTGGTTTGGGTTGTGTTGGGTGGGGTTGGGTTGGGTTATGTTGAGTGGGGTTTGAGTTGTGTTGGGTTGGGTTGAGTGGGGTTTGAGTAGTGTTGGGTTGGGTTGAGTGGGGTTTGAGTAGTGTTGGGTTGGGTTGAGTGGGGTTTGATTTGTGTTGGGTTGGGTTGAGTGGTGTTGGAGTTGTGTTGAGTGGGGTTGGGTTGTGTTGAGTGGGGTTTAAGTTGTGTTGGGTTGTGTTGAGGGGTTTGAGTTGTGTTGTGTTGAGTGGGGTTGGGTTGTGTTGGGTTGGGTTGTGTTGGGTTGGGTTGAGTGGGGTTGTGTTGGGTTGGGTTGGGTTGGGTGGAGTGGGGTTGGGTTGGGTGGAGTGGGGTTGGGTTGGGTTGAGTGGGGTTGGGATGGGTTGGGTGGGGTCGGGTTGGGCTGAGTGGTGTTGGGTTGGGTTGAATGAGGTTTGAGTTGTGTTGGGTTGTGTTGAGTGGGGTTTGAGTTGTGTTTGGGTTTGTTGAGTGGGGTTTGAGTTGGGTTGTGTTGGGTTGTGTTCAGTTGGGTTGGGTTGGGTTGTGTTGAGTGGGGTTGGGTTCGGTTGTGTTGAGTGGGGTTTGAGTTGTGTGGGGTTGGGTTGTGTTGAGTGGGGTTGGGTGGGGATGGGTTGTGTTGAGTGGGGTTTGAGTGGGGTTGGGTTGTGTTGGTTTGAGTGGGGTTTGAGTTGTGTTGAGTGGGGTTGGGTTGGGTTGTGTTGAGTGGGGGTGGGTTGGGTTGTGTTGAGTGGGGTTTGAGTTGTGTTGTGTTGGGTTGTGTTGAGTGGGGTTGTGTTGAGTGGGGTTTGAGTTGGGTTGGGTTGGGTTGTGTTGAGGGGTTGGGTTGGGTTGTGTTGAGTGGGGTATGAGTTGTGTTGGGTTGGGTTGGGTGGGGTTGTGGTGTAGGGTTAGTGTTGTGTTGGGTTGGGTTGGGTTGTGTTGAGTGGGGTTTGAGTAGTGTTGGGTTGGGTTGAGTGGGGTTTGAGTTCTGTTGGGTTGGGTTGAGTGGTGTTGGAGTTGTGTTGAGTGGGGTTGGGTGGGGTTGGGTTGTGTTGAGTGGGGTTTGAGTTGTGTTGGGTTGGGTTGAGTGGGGTTTGAGTTGTGTTGTGTTGAGTGGGGTTGGGTTGGGTTGGGTTGGGTGGAGTGGGGTTGGGTTGGGTTGAGTGGGGTTGGGTTGGGTTGGGTTGAGTGGGGTTGGGATGGGTTGGGTGGGGTCGGTTGGGCTGAGTGGTGATGGGTTGGGTTGAGTGAGGTTTGAGTTGTGTTGTGTTGGGTTGTGTTGAGTGGGGATTGAGTTGTGTTGGGTTGTGTTGAGGGGTTTGAGTTGGGTTGGGTTGTGTTGAGTGGGGTTTGAGTTGGGTTGTGTTGAGTGGGGTTGGGTTGGGTTGTGTTCAGTTGGGTTGGGTTGGGTTGTGTTGAGTGGGGTTTGAGTTGTGTGGGGTTGGGTTGTGTTGAGTGGGGTTGGGTGGGGATGGGTTGTGTTGAGTGGGGTTTGAGTGGGGTTGGGTTGTGTTGGTTTGAGTGGGGTTTGAGTTGTGTTGAGTGGGGTTGGGTTGGGTTTTGTTGAGTGGGGTTGGGTTGTGTTGAGTGGGGTTTGAGTTGTGTTGGGTTGTGTTGAGTGGGGTTGGGTTGTGTTGAGTGGGGTTGGGTTGTGTTGAGGGGTTGGGTTGGGTTGTGTTGAGTGGGGTATGAGTTGTGTTGGGTTGGGTTGGGTGGGGTTGTGGAGTGGGGTTAGTGTTGTGTTGGGTTGGGTTGGGTTGTGTTGAGTGGGGTTTGAGATGGGTTGGGTTGGGTGGGGTTGGGTTGTGTTGAGTGGGGTTTGAGTTGCGTTGGGTTGGGTTGTGTTGAGTGGGGTTGGGTTGTGTTGAGTGGGGTTTGAGTTGTGTTGGGTTGGGTTGAGTGGGGTTTGAGTTGTGTTGTGTTGTGTTGAGGGGTTGGGTTGTGTTGGGTTGGGTTGAGTGGGGTTGTGTTGGGTTGGGTTGGGTGGAGTGGGGTTGGGTTGGGTGGAGTGGGGTTGGGTTGGGTTGAGTGGGGTTGGGTTGGGTTGGGTTGAGTGGGGTTGGGATGGGTTGGGTGGGGTCGGGTTGGGCTGAGTGGTGATGGGTTGGGTTGAGTGAGGGTTGTGTTGTGTTGGGTTGTGTTGAGTGGGGATTGAGTTGTGTTGGGTTGTGTTGAGGGAGTTGGGTTGGGTTGTGTTGAGTGGGGTTTGAGTTGGGTTGTGTTGAGTGGGGTTGGGTTGGGTTGTGTTCAGTTGGGTTGGGTTGGGTTGTGTTGAGTGGGGTTTGAGTTGTGTGGGGTTGTGTTGTGTTGAGTGGGGTTGGGTGGGGATGGGTTGTGTTGAGTGGGGTTTGAGTGGGGTTGGGTTGTGTTGAGTGGGGTTGGGTTGTGTTGAGTGGGGTTGGGTGGGGTTGGGTTGTGTTGAGGGGTTGGGTTGGGTTGTGTTGAGTGGGGTATGAGTTGTGTTGGGTTGGGTTGGGTTGGGTGGGGTTGTGGAGTGGGGTTAGTGTTGTGTTGGGTTGGGTTGGGTTGTGTTGAGTGGGGTTTGAGATGGGTTGGGTTGGGTGGGGTTGGGTTGTGTTGAGTGGGGTTTGAGTTGCGTTGGGTTGGGTTGTGTTGAGTGGGGTTGGGTTGTGTTGAGTGGGGTTTGAGTTGTGTTGGGTTGGGTTGAGTGGGGTTTGAGTTGTGTTGTGTTGTGTTGAGGGGTTGGGTTGTGTTGGGTTGGGTTGAGTGGGGTTGGGTTGGGTTGGGTTGGGTGGAGTGGGGTTGGGTTAGGTTGAGTGGGGTTGGGTTGGGTTGAGTGGGGTTGGGAAGGGTTGGGTGGGGTCGGGTTGGGCTGAGTGGTGTTGGGTTGGGTTGAGTGAGGTTTGAGTTGGGTTGTGTTGAGTGGGGTTTGAGTTGTGTTGAGGGGTTTGAGTTGGGTTGGGTTGTGTTCAGTGGGGTTTGAGTTAGGTTGTGTTGGGTTGGGTTGGGTGGAGTGGGGTTGGGTTGGGTTGAGTGGGGTTGGGTTGGGTTGGGTTGAGTGGGGTTGGGATGGGTTGGGATGGGTTGGGTGGGGTCGGGTTGGGTTGAGTGGGGTTGGGTTGGGTTGTGTTCAGTTGGGTTGGGTTGGGTTGTGTTGAGTGGGGTTGGGTTGTGTTGAGTGGGGTTTGAGTTGTGTGGGGTTGGGTTGTGTTGAGTGGGGATGGGTTGTGTTGAGTGGGGTTTGAGTGGGGTTGGGTTGTGTTGGTTTGAGTGGGGTTTGAGTTGTGTTGAATGGGGTTGGGTTGGGTTGTGTTGAGTGGGGTTGGGTTGGGTTGGGTTGGGTTGTGTTGAGTGGGGTTTGAGTTGTGTTGGGTTGGGTTGGGTGGGGTTGGGTTGTGTTGAGTGGGGTTGGGTTGTGTTGAGTGGGGTTTGAGTTGTGTTGGGTTGGGTTGTGTTGAGTGGGGTTTGAGTTGGGTTGGGTGGGGTTGGGTTGTGTTGAGGGGTTGGGTTGGGTTGTGTTGAGTGGGGTTGTGTTGAGTGGGGTTTGAGTTGGGTTGGGTTGGGTTGTGTTGAGGGGTTGGGTTGGGTTGTGTTGAGTGGGGTATGAGTTGTGTTGGGTTGGGTTGGGTGGGGTTGTGGTGTAGGGTTAGTGTGTTGGGTTGGGTTGGGTTGTGTTGAGTGGGGTTTGAGTAGTGTTGGGTTGGGTTGAGTGGGGTTTGAGTTCTGTTGGGTTGGGTTGAGTGGTGTTGGAGTTGTGTTGGGTGGGGTTGGGTTGTGTTGAGTGGGGTTTGAGTTGTGTTGGGTTGGGTTGAGTGGGGTTTGAGTTGTGTTGTGTTGAGTGGGGTTGGGTTGGGTTGGGTTGGGTGGAGTGGGGTTGGGTTGAGTGGGGTTGGGTTGGGTTGAGTGGGGTTGGGATGGGTTGGGTGGGGTCGGGTTGGGCTGAGTGGTGATGGGTTGGGTTGAGTGAGGTTTGAGTTGTGTTGTGTTGGGTTGTGTTGAGTGGGGATTGAGTTGTGTTGGGTTGTGTTGAGGGGTTTGAGTTGGGTTGGGTTGTGTTGAGTGGGGTTTGAGTTGGGTTGTGTTGAGTGGGGTTGGGTTGGGTTGTGTTCAGTTGGGTTGGGTTGGGTTGTGTTGAGTGGGGTTTGAGTTGTGTGGGGTTGGGTTGTGTTGAGTGGGGTTGGGTGGGGATGGGTTGTGTTGAGTGGGGTTTGAGTGGGGTTGGGTTGTGTTGGTTTGAGTGGGGTTTGAGTTGTGTTGAGTGGGGTTGGGTTGGGTTTTGTTGAGTGGGGTTGGGTTGTGTTGAGTGGGGTTTGAGTTGTGTTGGGTTGTGTTGAGTGGGGTTGGGTGGGGTTGGGTTGTGTTGAGGGGTTGGGTTGGGTTGTGTTGAGTGGGGTATGAGTTGTGTTGGGTTGGGTTGGGTTGGGTGGGGTTGTGGAGTGGGGTTAGTGTTGTGTTGGGTTGGGTTGGGTTGGGTTGTGTTGAGTGGGGTTTGAGATGGGTTGGGTTGGGTGGGGTTGGGTTGTGTTGAGTGGGGTTTGAGTTGCGTTGGGTTGGGTTGTGTTGAGTGGGGTTGGGTTGTGTTGAGTGGGGTTTGAGTTGTGTTGGGTTGGGTTGAGTGGGGTTTGAGTTGTGTTGTGTTGTGTTGAGGGGTTGGGTTGTGTTGGGTTGGGTTGAGTGGGGTTGGGTTGGGTTGGGTTGGGTGGAGTGGGGTTGGGTTAGGTTGAGTGGGGTTGGGTTGGGTTGAGTGGGGTTGGGATGGGTTGGGTGGGGTCGGGTTGGGCTGAGTGGTGTTGGGTTGGGTTGAGTGAGGTTTGAGTTGGGTTGTGTTGAGTGGGGTTTGAGTTGTGTTGAGGGGTTTGAGTTGGGTTGGGTTGTGTTGAGTGGGGTTTGAGTTAGGTTGGGTTGGGTGGAGTGGGGTTGGGTTGGGTTGAGTGGGGTTGGGTTGGGTTGGGTTGAGTGGGGTTGGGTTGGGTTGGGTTGAGTGGGGTTGGGATGGGTTGGGTGGGGTCGGGTTGGGTTGAGTGGGGTTGGGTTGGGTTGTGTTCAGTTGGGTTGGGTTGGGTTGTGTTGAGTGGGGTTGGGTTGTGTTGAGTGGGGTTTGAGTTGTGTGGGGTTGGGTTGTGTTGAGTGGGGATGGGTTGTGTTGAGTGGGGTTTGAGTGGGGTTGGGTTGTGTTGGTTTGAGTGGGGTTTGAGTTGTGTTGAATGGGGTTGGGTTGGGTTGTGTTGAGTGGGGTTGGGTTGTGTTGAGTGGGGTTTGAGTTGTGTTGGGTTGGGTTGGGTGGGGTTGGGTTGTGTTGAGTGGGGTTGGGTTGTGTTGAGTGGGGTTTGAGTTGTGTTGGGTTGGGTTGTGTTGAGTGGGGTTTGAGTTGGGTTGGGTGGGGTTGGGTTGTGTTGAGGGGTTGGGTTGGGTTGTGTTGAGTGGGGTATGAGTTGTGTTGGGTTGGGTTGGGTTGGGTGGGGTTGTGGAGTGGGGTTAGTGTTGTGTTGGGTTGGGTTGGGTTGTGTTGAGTGGAGTTTGAGATGGGTTGGGTTGGGTGGGGTTGGGTTGTGTTGAGTGGGGTTTGATTTGGGTTGGGTTGTGTTGAGTGGGGTTGGGTTGGGTTGGGTTGTGTTGAGTGGGGTTTGAGTTGTGTTGGGTTGGGTTGAGTGGGGTTTGAGTTGTGTTGGGTTGAGTGGGGTTTGAGTTGTGTTGGGTTGTGTCGAGTGGGGTTGGGTTGTGTTGGGTTGGGTTGAGTGGGGTTGGGTTGGGTTGGGTGGAGTGGGGTTGGTTTGGGTTGAGTGGGTTTGGGTTGAGTGGGGTTGGGATGGGTTGGGTGGGGTCGGGTTGGGCTGAGTGGTGTTGGGTTGGGTTGAGTGAGATTTGAGTTGTGTTGTGTTGGGTTGTGTTGAGTGGGGTTTGAGTTGTGTGGGGTTAGGTTGTGTTGAGTGGGGTTGGGTGGGGATGGGTTGTGTTGAGTGGGGTTGGGTTGAGTTGTGTTGAGTGGGGTTTGAGTTGAGTTGGGTGGGGTTGGGTTGTGTTGAGTGGGGTTGGGTTGGGTTGAGTGGGGTTGGGTTGGGTTGTGTTGAGTGGGGTTGGGTTGTGTTGAGTGGGGTTTGAGTTGCGTTGAGATGAGTGGGGTTTGAGTTGTGTTGAGTGGGGTTTGAGTTGTGTTGGTTTGTGTTGAGTGGAGTTGGGTTGGGTTGGGTTGAGTGGGTTGGGTTGGGTTGAGTGGGGTTGGGTTGGGTTCGCTTGAGTGGGGTTGGGTTGAGTGGGGATGGGTTGAGTGGGGATGGATTGGGTGGGTTTGGGTTGGGCTGTTGGGTTGGGTTTGTGTGGGGTTTTAGTGGGGTTGTGTTGAGTGGGGTTTGAGTTGGGTTGTGTTGAGTGGGGTTGGGTTGGGTTGGGTTGGGCTGAGTGGGGTTGGATTGGGTGGGGTTGGGTTTGGTTGAGTTGGGTTGGGTTGGGTTGGGTTGAGTGGGGTTTGAGTTGTGTTGGGTTGTGTTGAGTGGGGTTTGAGTTGTGTTGGTTGGGTTGGGTGGGGTTGGGTTGTGTTGAGTGGGGTTGGGTTGGGTTGGGCTGAGTGGGGTTGGGTTGAGTGGTGTTGGGTTGGGTTGGGTTGGGTTGAGTGGGGTTTGAGTTGTGTTGTGTTTGGTTGTGTTGAGTGGGGTTTGAGTTGTGTTGGGTTGTGTTGAGTGGGGTTGGGTTGTGTTGAGTGGGGTTTGAGTTGTGTTGGGTTGTGTTGGGTTGTGTTGAGGGGTTTGAGTTGGGTTGGGTTGTGTTGAGTGGGGTTGGGTTGGGTTGTGTGGGGTTTGAGTTGGGTTGGGTTGGGCTGTGTTTGGGGTTTGAGTTTTGTTGGGTTGGGTTGTGTTGAGTGGGGTTGGGTTGTGTTGGGTTGGGTTGTGTTGAATGGGGTTGGGTTGGGTGGGGTTGGGTTGAGTGGGGTTCTGTTAAGTGGGGTTGGGTTGGGTGGGGTTGGGTTTGGTTGAGTTGGGTTGGGTTGGGTTGATTGGGGTTTGAGTTGTGTTGGGTTGTGTTGAGTGGGGTTTGAGTTGTGTTGGGTTTTGTTGAGTGGGGTTTGAGTTGGGTTGGGTTGTGTTGGGTTGGGGTTGTGTTGAGTGGGGTTTGAGTTGTGTTGGGTTGGGTTGGGTTGTGTTGAGAGGTTTGAGTTGGGGTTGGGTTGTGTTGAGTGGGTTGGGTTGGGTTGTGTTGAGTGGGGTTTGAGTTGTGTGGGGTTGGGTTGAGTGTGGTTGGGTTGGGTTGGGTTGAGTGGCAGTTGGGTTGGGTTGGGTTGAGTGGGGTTGGGATGGGTTGGGTAGGGTCGGGTTGGGCTGAGTGGTGATGGGTTGGGTTGAGTGAGGTTTGAGTTGTGTTGTGTTGGGTTGTGTTGAGTGGGGATTGAGTTGTGTTGGGTTGTGTTGAGGGGTTTGAGTTGGGTTGGGTTGTGTTGAGTGGGGTTTGAGTTGGGTTGTGTTGAGTGGGGTTGGGTTGGGTTGTGTTCAGTTGGGTTGGGTTGGGTTGTGTTGAGTGGGGTTGGGTTGGGTTCTGTTGAGTGGGGTTTGAGTTGTGTGGGGTTGGGTTGAGTGTGGTTGGGTTGGGTTGTGTTCAGTTGGGTTGCCTTGGGTTGTGTTGAGTGGGGTTGGGGTGGGTTGTGTTGAGTGGGGTTTGAGTTGTGTGGGGTTTGAGTTGTGTGGGGTTGGGTAGGGTTGTGTTGAGTGGGGAGGGGTTGTGTTGAGTGGGGTTGGGTTGTGTTGGGTTGTGTTGAGTGGGGTTTGAGTTGTGTTCAGTGGGGTTGGGTTGTGTTGAGGGGTTGGGTTGAGTGGGGTTGGGTTGGGTTGGGTGGAGTGGGGTTGGTTTGGGTTGAGTGGGGTTGGGTTGGTTTGGGTTGAGTGGGGTTGGGATGGGTTGGGTGGGGTCGGGTTGGGCTGAGTGGTGTTGGGTTGGGTTGGGTTGAGTGAGGTTTGAGTTGTGTTGTGTTGGGTTGTGTTGAGTGGGGTTTGAGTTGTGTTGGGTTGGGTTGGGTTGTGTTAAGTGGGGTTTGAGATGGGTTGGTTTGGGTGGGGTTGGGTTGTGTTGAGTGGGGTTTGAGTTGGGTTGGGTTGTGTTGAGTGGGGTTGGGTTGGGTTGTGTTGAGTGGGGTTTGAGTTGTGTTGGGTTGGGTTGAGTGGGGTTTGAGTAGTGTTGGGTTGGGTTGAGTGGGGTTTGAGTAGTGTTGGGTTGGGTTGAGTGGGGTTTGAGTTGTGTTGGGTTGGGTTGAGTGGTGTTGGAGTTGTGTTGCGTTGAGTGGGGTTGGGTTGTGTTGGGTTGGGTTGAGTGGGGTTTGAGTTGTGTTGTGTTGAGTGGGGTTGGGTTGTATTGGGTTGGGTTGAGTGGGGTTGTGTTGGGTTGGGTGGAGTGGGGTTGGGTGGAGTGGGGTTGGGTTGGGTTGGGTTGGGTTGAGTGGGGTTGGGATGGGTTGGGTGGGGTCGGGTTGGGCTGAGTGGTGTTGGGTTGAATGAGGTTTGAGTTGTGTTGGGTTGTGTTGAGTGGGGTTTGAGTTGTGTTGAGTGGGGTTTGAGTTGGGTTCTGTTGGGTTGTGTTCAGTTGGGTTGGGTTGGGTTGTGTTGAGTGGGGTTGGGTTCGGTTGTGTTGAGTGGGGTTTGAGTTGTGTGGGGTTGGGTTGTGTTGAGTGGGGTTGGGTGGGGATGGGTTGTGTTGAGTGGGGTTGGGTTGTGTTGGTTTGAGTGGGGTTTGAGTTGTGTTGAGTGGGGTTGGGTTGGGTTGTGTTGAGTGGGGGTGGGTTGGGTTGTGTTGAGTGGGGTTTGAGTTGTGTTGGGTTGGGTTGTGTTGAGTGGGGTTGGGTTGGGTTGTGTTGAGTGGGGTTTGAGTAGTGTTGGGTTGGGTTGAGTGGGGTTTGAGTTGTGTTGGGTTGGTTTGAGTGGTGTTGGAGTTGTGTTGAGTGGGGTTGGGTGGGGTTGGGTTGTGTTGAGTGGGGTTTGAGTTGTGTTGGGTTGGGTTGAGTGGGGTTTGAGTTGTGTTGTGTTGGAGTGGGGTTGGGTTGGGTTGGGTTGGGATGGGTGGAGTGGGGTTGGGTTGGGTTGAGTGGGGTTGGGATGGGTTGGGTGGGGTCGGGTTGGGCTGAGTGGTGATGGGTTGGGTTGAGTGAGGTTTGAGTTGTGTTGTGTTGGGTTGTGTTGAGTGGGGATTGAGTTGTGTTGGGTTGTGTTGAGGGGTTTGAGTTGGGTTGGGTTGGGTTGTGTTGGGTTGTGTTGAGTGGGGTTGGGTTGTGTTCAGTTGGGTTGGGTTGTGTTGAGTGGGGTTTGAGTTGTGTGGGGTTGGGTTGTGTTGAGTGGGGTTGGGTGGGGATGGGTTGTGTTGAGTGGGGTTTGAGTGGGGTTGGGTTGTGTTGGTTTGAGTGGGGTTTGAGTTGTGTTGAGTGGGGTTGGGTTGGGTTGTGTTGAGTGGGGTTGAGTTGTGTTGGGTTGTGTTGAGTTGTGTTGAGTGGGGTTGTGTTGGGTTGCGTTGAGTGGGGTTGGGTTGTGTTGAGGGGTTGGGTTGGGTTGTGTTGAGTGGGGTATGAGTTGTGTTGGGTTGGGTTGGGTTGGGTGGGGTTGTGGAGTGGGGTTAGTGTAGTGTTGGGTTGGGTTGGGTTGTGTTGAGTGGGGTTTGAGATGGGTTGGGTTGGGTGGGGTTGGGTTGTGTTGAGTGGGGTTTGAGTTGCGTTGGGTTGGGTTGTGTTGAGTGGGGTTGGGTTGTGTTGAGTGGGGTTGGAGTTGTGTTGGGTTGGGTTGAGTGGGGTTTGAGTTGTGTTGAGGGGTTGGGTTGTGTTGGGTGGGGTTGAGTGGGGTTGGGTTGGGTGGAGTGGGGTTGGGTTGGGTTGAGTGGGGTTGGGTTGGGTTGAGTGGGGTTGGGATGGGTTGGGTGGGTCGGGTTGGGCTGAGTGGTGTTGGGTTGGGTTGAGTGAGGTTTGAGTTGGGTTGTGTTGAGTGGGGTTTGAGTTGTGTTGAGGGGTTTGAGTTGGGTTGGATTGTGTTGAGTGGGGTTTGAGTTAGGTTGTGTTGGGTTGGGTGGAGTGGGGTTGGGTTGGGTTGAGTGGGGTTGGGTTGGGTTGAGTTGGGTTGGGTGGGGTCGGGTTGGGTTGAGTGGGGTTGGGTTGGGTTGTGTTCAGTTGGGTTGGGTTGTGTTGAGTGGGGTTGGGTTGGGTTGTGTTGAGTGGGGTTTGAGTTGTGTGGGGTTGTGTTGAGTGGGGATGGGTTGTGTTGAGTGGGGTTGGGTTGTGTTGGTTTGAGTGGGGTTTGAGTTGTGTTGAATGGGGTTGGGTTGGGTTGTGTTGAGTGGGGTTGGGTTAGGTTGTGTTGAGTGGGGTTTGAGTTGTGTTGGGTTGGGTGGGGTTGGGTTGTGTTGAGTGGGGTTGGGTTGTGTTGAGTGGGGTTTGAGTTGTGTTGGGTTGGGTTGTGTTGAGTGGGGTTTGAATTGGGTTGGGTTGTGTTGAGGGGTTGGGTTGGGTTGTGTTGAGTGGCGTATGAGTTGTGTTGGGTTGGGTTGGGTTGGGTGGGGTTGTGGCAGAGTGGGGTTAGTGTTGTGTTGGGTGGGTTGTGTTGAGTGGGGTTTGAGATGGGTTGGGTGGGGTTGGGTTGTGTTGAGTGGGGTTGAGTTGGGTTGGGTTGTGTTGAGTGGGGTTGGGTTGGTTTGGGTTGTGTTGAGTGGGGTTTGAGTTGTGTTGGGTTGGGTTGAGTGGGGTTTGAGTTGTGTTGGGTGAGTGGGGTTTGAGTTGTGTTGGGTTGTGTCGAGTGGGGTTGGGTTGTGTTGGGTTGGGTTGAGTGGGGTTGGGTGGGTTGGGTTGGGTGGAGTGGGGTTGGTTTGGGTTGAGTGGGGTTGGGTTGGTTTGGGTTGAGTGGGGTTGGGATGGTTGGGTGGGGTCGGGTTGGGCTGAGTGGTGTTGGGTTGGGTTGGGTTGAGTGAGGTTTGAGTTGTGTTGTGTTGGGTTGTGTTGAGTGGGGTTTGAGTTGTGTTGGGTTGTGTTGAGTGGGGTTTGAGTTGGTTTGGGTTGTGTTGAGTGGGGTTTGAGTTGGGTTGTGTTGGGTTGTGTTGAGTGGGGTTGGGTTGGGTTGTGTTGAGTGGGGTTTGAGTTGTGTGGGGTTGGGTTGGTTGTGTTCAGTTGGGTTGCCTTGGGTTGTGTTGAGTGGGGTTGGGTGGGTTGTGTTTGAGTGGGGTTGGGTGGGTTGTGTTGAGTGGGGTTTGAGTTGTGTTGGGTTTTGTTGAGTGGGGTTTGAGTTGGGTTGGGGTTGTGTTGGGTTGGGTTGTGTTGAGTGGGGTTTGAGTTGTGTTCAGTGGGGTTGGGTTGTGTTGAGGGGTTGGGTTGGGTTGTGTTGAGTGGGGTATGAGATGTGTTGGGTTGGGTGGGGTTGGGTTGTGTTGAG
>NW_027602213.1:35000-40000 GCF_053455715.1 Rhinoraja longicauda | reverse complement strand
GCCATCGCAAGCTTGGTCACAACTGCTGGAGTGTCGGAGTGTCTACTAGACTGGGGTAAGTCAGTCAGCTCACACACACACACACACACACACACACACACACACACACACACACACACACACACACAATTAGGGTGACGTCTGTTTTTTATTGAAGGGGGAGATAGAGAGAGGGGGGAGAGATAGAGCTGGGGGAGAGAGAGAGAGATAGAGAGAGCTGGGGGAGAGGGAGAGGGGGGGAGACCCAAACACAAACACAAACACAGACCCAAACACAAACCCAAACACAGACCCAAACACAAACCCAAACACAAACCCAAACAAAAACACAAACCCAAACACAAACACAAACCCAAACCCAAACACAAACCCAAACACAAACCCAAACACAAACTCAAACACAAACTCAAACACAGACCCAAACACAAACCCAAACACAGACCCAAACACAGACCCAAACACAAACCCAAACACAGACCCAAACACAGACCCAAACACAAACCCAAACACAGACCCAAACACAAACACAAACCCAAACACAAACACAAACCCAAACACAAACCCAAACACAAACCCAAACACAAACTCAAACACAAACCCAAACACAGACCCAAACACAAACCCAAACACAAACACAAACCCAAACACAAACCCAAACCCAAACACAAACACAAACCCAAACACAAACCCAAACACAAACCCAAACACAGACCCAAACACAAACCCAAACACAAACACAAACCCAAACACAAACACAAACCCAAACACAAACGCAAACACAAACACAAACCCAAACACAGAACCAAACACAAACCCACACACAAACCCACACACAAACCCAAACACAAACCCAAACACAAACACAGACCCAAACACAAACCCAAACACAAACCCAAACACAAACCCAAACACAAACCCAAACACAGACCCAAACACAAACCCAAACACAGACTCAAACACAGACCCAAACACATACCCACACACACACACCCACACACACACCCACACACACACCCACACACACACCCACACACACACAGACACACACAGACCCACACACATCAGACACACTTCCCGGAAGCACTTCCAAATGCCGGATAGTCTCCTCCCTGCCCTGGAGGTTCCGCTACGTGCCGGGGGTAGTAAATACAATAATAATACTATAGTAATAATAATTAATATTATTAATAATAATAAGAATTAATCAAAGATTGATGGATTGATTGATCGATCGGTGGGTGGGTGGATGGATGTCAGGAGGAACCGTACACCAATAAAGATTTTAATGCGTTGCATTAATTGCATTTAACATTTGAGAGGTTTTGCAAAATGATTGCAATTAATTTTATTGCATTTAACATCCCAGGGGGTTGCAATATTGCTTTAATGCAAGGCCAGCGCTGCATTTAACAATGCAGCAGCCTGCAAAGTTATCCCAATACGATGCATTAGTCGCATTTAACATTTGAGAGGTTTTGCAGGATTATTATTGCATTTCACATCGCAGGGTGTTGCAATATTTCTTTAATGCAAGGCGATCACTGCATTTAACATTGCAGCAGCCTGAAAAGTCATCCTAATGCGATGCATTTGTTGCATTTAACATTTGAGAGGTTTTGCAAAATTATTGCAATTAATTTAATGCATTTAACACCCACTGGGGGTCGTTAGATGACTTTAATGCAAGGCCATCACTACATTTAACATTGCAGCAGCCTGCAAAGTTATCCTAATACGATGCATTAGTCGCATTTAACATTTGAGAGGTTTTGCAGGATTATTATTGCAATTCACATCGCAGGGTGTTGCAATATTTCTTTAATGCAAGGCGATCACTGCATTTAACATTGCAGCAGCCTGAAAAGTCATCCTAATGCGATGCATTTGTTGCATTTAACATTTGAGAGGTTTTGCAAAATTATTGCAATTAATTTAATGCATTTAACACCCACTGGGGGTCGCTGGATGACTTTAATGCAAGGCCATCACTGCATTTAACATTGCAGTAGCCTGCAAAGTTATCCTAATACGAAGCATTAGTCACGTTTAACATTTGAGAGGTTTTGCAGGATTATTATTGCATTTCACATCGCAGGGTGTTGCAATATTTCTTTAATGCAAGGCGATCACTGCATTTAACATTGCAGTAGCCTGAAAAGTCATCCTAATGCGATGCATTTGTTGCATTTAACATTTGAGAGGTATTGCAAAATTATTGCAATTAATTTAATGCAGAAAACATCCATTGGGGGTAGCTAGGTGACTTTAATGCAAGGCCATCACTGCATTTAACATTGCAGTAGCCTGCAAAGTTATCCTAATACGAAGCATTAGTCACGTTTAACATTTGAGAGGTTTTGCAGGATTATTATTGCATTTCACATCGCAGGGTGTTGCAATATTTCTTTAATGCAAGGCGATCACTGCATTTAACATTGCAGCAGCCTGAAAAGTCATCCTAAGGCGATGCCGGGGGTAGTAAATACAATAATAATACTATAGTAATAATAATTTATATTATTAATAATAAGAATTAATCAAAGATTGATTGATTGATTGATTGATTGATTGATTGATTGATTGATGATGTCAGGAGGAACCGTACACAGACAGCACTTGTTTATAACGCAAATCAATCAGTCAATCAATCAATCAATCAATCAATCAATCAATCAATCAATCAATCAATCAATCAATCAATAACACCTGTTTATTCTTTATCCCTGTTCCGTATAAGTATGTATGTAGGTACGGGGTTAATCAATATCTGTTATGGGCTGAGTGTAAGACAAGTGTTTGGGCCCTTCAGGTTGGCGCGGGTGGCAGGCAGGCAGTCAGGCAGATAAAAGACGGCCATCGCAAGCTTGGTCACAACTGCTGGAGTGTCGGAGTGTCTACTAGACTGGGGTAAGTCAGTCAGCTCACACACACACACACACACACACACACACACACACACACACACACACACACACACACACACACAATTAGGGTGACGTCTGTTTTTTATTGAAGGGGGAGATAGAGAGAGGGGGGAGAGATAGAGCTGGGGGAGAGAGAGAGAGAGAGAGAGAGAGAGCTGGGGGAGAGGGAGAGGGGGGGAGACCCAAACACAATCACAAACACAGACCCAAACACAAACCCAAACACAGACCCAAACACAAACCCAAACACAAACCCAAACAAAAACACAAACCCAAACACAAACACAAACCCAAACACAAACCCAAACACAAACCCAAACACAAACTCAAACACAAACCCAAACACAGACCCAAACACAAACCCAAACACAGACCCAAACACAGACCCAAACACAAACCCAAACACAGACCCAAACACAGACCCAAACACAAACCCAAACACAGACCCAAACACAAACACAAACACAAACCCAAACCCAAACCCAAACACAAAACCCAAACACAAACACAAACCCAAACACAAACCCAAACACAAACCCAAACCAAACACAAACACAAACCAAAACACAAACCCAAACACAAACCCAAACACAGACCCAAACACAAACCCAAACACAAACACAAACCCAAACACAAACACAAACACAAACCCAAACACAAACCCAAACACAAACACAAACCCAAACACAGAACCAAACACAAACCCACACACAAACCCACACACAAACCCAAACACAAACCCAAACACAAACACAGACCCAAACACAAACCCAAACACAAACCCAAACACAAACCCAAACACAAACCCAAACACAGACCCAAACACAAACCCAAACACAGACTCATACACAGACCCAAACACATACCCACACACACACACCCACACACACACCCACACACACACCCACACACACACCCACACACACACAGACACACGCAGACCCACACACATCAGACACACTTCCCGGAAGCACTTCCAAATGCCGGATAGTCTCCTCCCTGCCCTGGAGGTTCCGCTACGTGCCGGGGGTAGTAAATACAATAATAATACTATAGTAATAATAATTAATATTATTAATAATAATAAGAATTAATCAAAGATTGATGGATTGATTGATCGATCGGTGGGTGGGTGGATGGATGTCAGGAGGAACCGTACACCAATAAAGATTTTAATGCGTTGCATTAATTGCATTTAACATTTGAGAGGTTTTGCAAAATGATTGCAATTAATTTTATTGCATTTAACATCCCAGGGGGTTGCAATATTGCTTTAATGCAAGGCCAGCGCTGCATTTAACAATGCAGCAGCCTGCAAAGTTATCCCAATACGATGCATTAGTCGCATTTAACATTTGAGAGGTTTTGCAGGATTATTATTGCAATTCACATCGCAGGGTGTTGCAATATTTCTTTAATGCAAGGCGATCACTGCATTTCACATTGCAGCAGCCTGAAAAGTCATCCTAATGCGATGCATTTGTTGCATTTAACATTTGAGAGGTTTTGCAAAATTATTGCAATTAATTTAATGCATTTAACACCCACTGGGGGTCGCTGGATGACTTTAATGCAAGGCCATCACTGCATTTAACATTGCAGTAGCCTGCAAAGTTATCCTAATACGAAGCATTAGTCACGTTTAACATTTGAGAGGTTTTGCAGGATTATTATTGCATTTCACATCGCAGGGTGTTGCAATATTTCTTTAATGCAAGGCGATCACTGCATTTAACATTGCAGTAGCCTGAAAAGTCATCCTAATGCGATGCATTTGTTGCATTTAACATTTGAGAGGTTTTGCAAAATTATTGCAATTAATTTAATGCAGAAAACATCCATTGGGGGTAGCTAGGTGACTTTAATGCAAGGCCATCACTGCATTTAACATTGCAGTAGCCTGCAAAGTTATCCTAATACGAAGCATTAGTCACGTTTAACATTTGAGAGGTTTTGCAGGATTATTATTGCATTTCACATCGCAGGGTGTTGCAATATTTCTTTAATGCAAGGCGATCACTGCATTTAACATTGCAGCAGCCTGAAAAGTCATCCTAATGCGATGCCGGGAGTATT
>NW_027602213.1:0-32500 GCF_053455715.1 Rhinoraja longicauda | reverse complement strand
AAAGTCATCCTAATGCGATGCATTTGTTGCATTTAACATTTGAGAGGTTTTGCAAAATTATTGCAATTAATTTAATGCATTTAACACCCACTGGGGGTCGCTGGATGACTTTAATGCAAGGCCATCACTGCATTTAACATTGCAGTAGCCTGCAAAGTTCTCCTAATACGAAGCATTAGTCACGTTTAACATTTGAGAGGTTTTGCAGGATTATTATTGCATTTCACATCGCAGGGTGTTGCAATATTTCTTTAATGCAAGGCGATCACTGCATTTAACATTGCAGTAGCCTGAAAAGTCATCCTAATGCGATGCATTTGTTGCATTTAACATTTGAGAGGTTTTGCAAAATTATTGCAATTAATTTAATGCAGAAAACATCCATTGGGGGTAGCTAGGTGACTTTAATGCAAGGCCATCACTGCATTTAACATTGCAGTAGCCTGCAAAGTTATCCTAATACGAAGCATTAGTCACGTTTAACATTTGAGAGGTTTTGCAGGATTATTATTGCATTTCACATCGCAGGGTGTTGCAATATTTCTTTAATGCAAGGCGATCACTGCATTTAACATTGCAGCAGCCTGAAAAGTCATCCTAAGGCGATGCCGGGGGTAGTAAATACAATAATAATACTATAGTAATAATAATTTATATTATTAATAATAAGAATTAATCAAAGATTGATTGATTGATTGATTGATTGATTGATTGATTGATTGATTGATTGATGATGTCAGGAGGAACCGTACACAGACAGCACTTGTTTATAACGCAAATCAATCAGTCAATCAATCAATCAATCAATCAATCAATCAATCAATCAATCAATCAATCAATCAATAAACACCTGTTTATTCTTTATCCCTGTTCCGTATAAGTATGTATGTAGGTACGGGGTTAATCAATATCTGTTATGGGCTGAGTGTAAGACAAGTGTTTGGGCCCTTCAGGTTGGCGCGGGTGGCAGGCAGGCAGTCAGGCAGATAAAAGACGGCCATCGCAAGCTTGGTCACAACTGCTGGAGTGTCGGAGTGTCTACTAGACTGGGGTAAGTCAGTCAGCTCACACACACACACACACACACACACACACACACACACACACACACACACACACACAATTAGGGTGACGTCTGTTTTTTATTGAAGGGGGAGATAGAGAGAGGGGGGAGAGATAGAGCTGGGGGAGAGAGAGAGAGAGAGAGAGAGAGAGCTGGGGGAGAGGGAGAGGGGGGGAGACCCAAACACAATCACAAACACAGACCCAAACACAAACCCAAACACAGACCCAAACACAAACCCAAACACAAACCCAAACAAACACACAAACCCAAACACAAACACAAACCCAAACACAAACCCAAACACAAACACAAACTCAAACACAAACCCAAACACAGACCCAAACACAAACCCAAACACAGACCCAAACACAGACCCAAACACAAACCCAAACACAGACCCAAACACAGACCCAAACACAAACCCAAACACAGACCCAAACACAAACCCAAACACAAACACAAACCCAAACCCAAACCCAAACACAAACACAAACCCAAACACAAACCCAAACACAAACCCAAACACAAACCCAAACACAAACCCAAACACAGACCCAAACACAAACCCAAACACAAACCCAAACACAAACCCAAACACAAACCCAAACCAAACACAAACACAAACCAAAACACAAACCCAAACACAAACCCAAACACAGACCCAAACACAAACCCAAACACAAACACAAACCCAAACACAAACACAAACACAAACCCAAACACAAACCCAAACACAAACACTAACCCAATCACAGAACCAAACACAAACCCACACACAAACCCACACACAAACCCAAACACAAACACAAACCCAAACACAAACCCAAACACAAACCCAAACACAAACCCAAACACAGACCCAAACACAAACCCAAACACAGACTCATACACAGACCCAAACACATACCCACACACACACACCCACACACACACCCACACACACACCCACACACACACCCACACACACACCCACACACACACAGACACACACAGACCCACACACATCAGACACACTTCCCGGAAGCACTTCCAAATGCCGGATAGTCTCCTCCCTGCCCTGGAGGTTCCGCTACGTGCCGGGGGTAGTAAATACAATAATAATACTATAGTAATAATAATTAATATTATTAATAATAATAAGAATTAATCAAAGATTGATGGATTGATTGATCGATCGGTGGGTGGGTGGATGGATGTCAGGAGGAACCGTACACCAATAAAGATTTTAATGCGTTGCATTAATTGCATTTAACATTTGAGAGGTTTTGCAAAATGATTGCAATTAATTTTATTGCATTTAACATCCCAGGGGGTTGCAATATTGCTTTAATGCAAGGCCAGCGCTGCATTTAACAATGCAGCAGCCTGCAAAGTTATCCCAATACGATGCATTAGTCGCATTTAACATTTGAGAGGTTTTGCAGGATTATTATTGCATTTCACATCGCAGGGTGTTGCAATATTTCTTTAATGCAAGGCGATCACTGCATTTAACATTGCAGCAGCCTGAAAAGTCATCCTAATGCGATGCATTTGTTGCATTTAACATTTGAGAGGTTTTGCAAAATTATTGCAATTAATTTAATGCATTTAACACCCACTGGGGGTCGTTAGATGACTTTAATGCAAGGCCATCACTGCATTTAACATTGCAGTAGCCTGCAAAGTTATCCTAATACGAAGCATTAGTCACGTTTAACATTTGAGAGGTTTTGCAGGATTATTATTGCATTTCACATCGCAGGGTGTTGCAATATTTCTTTAATGCAAGGCGATCACTGCATTTAACATTGCAGCAGCCTGAAAAGTCATCCTAATGCGATGCCGGGAGTATTAAATACAATAATAATACTATAGTAATAATAATTTATATTATTAATAATAAGAATTAATCAAAGATTGATTGATTAATTGATTGATTGATTGATTGATTGATTGATTGATTGATTGGTGGATGTCAGGAGGAACCGTACACCAATAAAGATTTTTTTCACAGACAGCACTTGTTTATAACGCAAATCAATCAGTCAATCAATCAATCAATCAATCAATCAATCAATCAATCAATCAATCAATCAATCAATCAATCAATCAATCAATCAATCAATCAATAAACACCTGTTTATTCTTTATCCCTGTTCCGTATAAGTATGTATGTAGGTACGGGGTTAATCAATATCTGTTATGGGCTGAGTAAGACAAGTGTTTGGGCCCTTCAGGTTGGCGCGGGTGGCAGGCAGGCAGTCAGGCAGATAAAAGACGGCCATCGCAAGCTTGGTCACAACTGCTGGAGTGTCGGAGTGTCTACTAGACTGGGGTAAGTCAGTCAGCTCACACACACACACACACACACACACACACACACACACACACACACACACACACACAATTAGGGTGACGTCTGTTTTTTATTGAAGGGGGAGATAGAGAGAGGGGGGAGAGATAGAGCTGGGGGAGAGAGAGAGAGAGAGAGAGAGCTGGGGAGAGGGAGAGGGGGGGAGACCCAAACACAAACACAAACACAGACCCAAACACAAACCCAAACACAGACCCAAACACAAACCCAAACACAGACCCAAACACAGACCCAAACCCAAACCCAAACACAGACCCAAACACAGACCCAAACACAAACCCAAACACAGACCCAAACACAAACCCAAACACAAACACAAACCCAAACACAAACACAAACCCAAACACAAACCCAAACACAAACCCAAACACAAACTCAAACACAAACCCAAACACAGACCCAAACACAAACCCAAACACAAACACAAACCCAAACACAAACCCAAACACAAACCCAAACCCAAACACAAACACAAACCCAAACACAAACCCAAACACAAACCCAAACACAAACTCAAACACAAACCCAAACACAGACCCAAACACAAACCCAAACACATACACAAACCCAAACCCAAACACAAACCCAAACACAAACCCAAACACAAACCCAAACACAGACCCAAACACAAACCCAAACACATACACAAACCCAAACACAAACACAAACCCGAACACAAACCCAAACACAAACCCAAACACAGACCCAAACACAGACCCAAACACAAACACAAACACAAACACAAACACAAACCCAAACACAAACACAAACCCAAACACAAACCCAAACACAAACCCAAACACAAACCCAAACACAAACACAAACCCAAACACAGACCCAAACACAAACCCAAACACAAACACAAACCCAAACACAAACCCAAACACAAACCCAAACACAAACCCAAACACAAACCCACACACAAACCCACACACAAACCCAAACACAAACCCAAACACAAACACAGACCCAAACACAAACCCAAACACAAACCCAAACACAAACCCAAACACAAACCCAAACACAGACCCAAACACAAACCCAAACACAGACTCAAACACAGACCCAAACACAGACCCACACACACACACCCACACACACACCCACACACACACACACCCACACACACACCCACACACACACAGACACACACAGACCCACACACATCAGACACACTTCCCGGAAGCACTTCCAAATGCCGGATAGTCTCCTCCCTGCCCTGGAGGTTCCGCTACGTGCCGGGGGTAGTAAATACAATAATAATACTATAGTAATAATAATTAATATTATTAATAATAATAAGAATTAATCAAAGATTGATGGATTGATTGATCGATCGGTGGGTGGGTGGATGGATGTCAGGAGGAACTGTACACCAATAAAGATTTTAATGCGTTGCATTAATTGCATTTAACATTTGAGAGGTTTTGCAAAATGATTGCAATTAATTTTATTGCATTTAACATCCCAGGGGGTTGCAATATTGCTTTAATGCAAGGCCAGCGCTGCATTTAACAATGCAGCAGCCTGCAAAGTTATCCCAATACGATGCATTAGTCGCATTTAACATTTGAGAGGTTTTGCAGGATTATTATTGCATTTCACATCGCAGGGTGTTGCAATATTTCTTTAATGCAAGGCGATCACTGCATTTAACATTGCAGCAGCCTGAAAAGTCATCCTAATGCGATGCATTTGTTGCATTTAACATTTGAGAGGTTTTGCAAAATTATTGCAATTAATTTAATGCATTTAACACCCACTGGGGGTCGTTAGATGACTTTAATGCAAGGCCATCACTGCATTTAACATTGCAGTAGCCTGCAAAGTTATCCTAATACGAAGCATTAGTCACGTTTAACATTTGAGAGGTTTTGCAGGATTATTATTGCATTTCACATCGCAGGGTGTTGCAATATTTCTTTAATGCAAGGCGATCACTGCATTTAACATTGCAGCAGCCTGAAAAGTCATCCTAATGCGATGCCGGGAGTATTAAATACAATAATAATACTATAGTAATAATAATTTATATTATTAATAATAAGAATTAATCAAAGATTGATTGATTAATTGATTGATTTATTGATTGATTGATTGATTGATTGATTGATTGATTGATTGATTGATTGATTGGTGGATGTCAGGAGGAACCGTACACCAATAAAGATTTTTTTCACAGACAGCACTTGTTTATAACGCAAATCAATCAGTCAATCAATCAATCAATCAATCAATCAATCAATCAATCAATCAATCAATCAATCAATCAATCAATCAATAAACACCTGTTTATTCTTTATCCCTGTTCCGTATAAGTATGTATGTAGGTACGGGGTTAATCAATATCTGTTATGGGCTGAGTAAGACAAGTGTTTGGGCCCTTCAGGTTGGCGCGGGTGGCAGGCAGGCAGTCAGGCAGATAAAAGACGGCCATCGCAAGCTTGGTCACAACTGCTGGAGTGTCGGAGTGTCTACTAGACTGGGGTAAGTCAGTCAGCTCACACACACACACACACACACACACACACACAATTAGGGTGACGTCTGTTTTTTATTGAAGGGGGAGATAGAGAGAGGGGGGAGAGATAGAGCTGGGGGAGAGAGAGAGAGAGAGAGAGAGCTGGGGGAGAGGGAGAGGGGGGGAGACCCAAACACAAACACAAACACAGACCCAAACACAAACCCAAACACAGACCCAAACACAAACCCAAACACAGACCCAAACACAGACCCAAACCCAAACCCAAACACAGACCCAAACACAGACCCAAACACAAACCCAAACACAGACCCAAACACAAACCCAAACACAAACACAAACCCAAACACAAACACAAACCCAAACACAAACCCAAACACAAACCCAAACACAAACTCAAACACAAACCCAAACACAGACCCAAACACAAACCCAAACACAAACACAAACCCAAACACAAACCCAAACACAAACCCAAACCCAAACACAAACACAAACCCAAACACAAACCCAAACACAAACCCAAACACAAACTCAAACACAAACCCAAACACAGACCCAAACACAAACCCAAACACATACACAAACCCAAACCCAAACACAAACCCAAACACAAACCCAAACACAAACCCAAACACAGACCCAAACACAAACCCAAACACATACACAAACCCAAACACAAACACAAACCCGAACACAAACCCAAACACAAACCCAAACACAGACCCAAACACAGACCCAAACACAGACCCAAACACAAACACAAACACAAACACAAACCCAAACACAAACACAAACCCAAACACAAACCCAAACACAAACCCAAACACAAACCCAAACACAAACACAAACCCAAACACAGACCCAAACACAAACCCAAACACAAACACAAACCCAAACACAAACCCAAACACAAACCCAAACACAAACACAAACACAAACCCACACACAAACCCACACACAAACCCACACACAAACCCAAACACAAACCCAAACACAAACACAGACCCAAACACAAACCCAAACACAAACCCAAACACAAACCCAAACACAAACCCAAACACAGACCCAAACACAAACCCAAACACAGACTCAAACACAGACCCAAACACAGACCCACACACACACACCCACACACACACCCACACACACACACACCCACACACACACCCACACACACACAGACACACACAGACCCACACACATCAGACACACTTCCCGGAAGCACTTCCAAATGCCGGATAGTCTCCTCCCTGCCCTGGAGGTTCCGCTACGTGCCGGGGGTAGTAAATACAATAATAATACTATAGTAATAATAATTAATATTATTAATAATAATAAGAATTAATCAAAGATTGATGGATTGATTGATCGATCGGTGGGTGGGTGGATGGATGTCAGGAGGAACCATACACCAATAAAGATTTTAATGCGTTGCATTAATTGCATTTAACATTTGAGAGGTTTTGCAAAATGATTGCAATTAATTTTATTGCATTTAACATCCCAGGGGGTTGCAATATTGCTTTAATGCAAGGCCAGCGCTGCATTTAACAATTTAACAATGCAGCAGCCTGCAAAGTTATCCCAATACGATGCATTAGTCGCATTTAACATTTGAGAGGTTTTGCAGGATTATTATTGCATTTCACATCGCAGGGTGTTGCAATATTTCTTTAATGCAAGGCGATCACTGCATTTAACATTGCAGCAGCCTGAAAAGTCATCCTAATGCGATGCATTTGTTGCATTTAACATTTGAGAGGTTTTGCAAAATTATTGTAATTAATTTAATGCATTTAACACCCACTGGGGGTCGTTAGATGACTTTAATGCAAGGCCATCACTGCATTTAACATTGCAGCAGCCTGCAAAGTTATCCTAATACGATGCATTAGTCGCATTTAACATTTGAGAGGTTTTGCAGGATTATTATTGCAATTCACATCGCAGGGTGTTGCAATATTTCTTTAATGCAAGGCGATCACTGCATTTCACATTGCAGCAGCCTGAAAAGTCATCCTAATGCGATGCATTTGTTGCATTTAACATTTGAGAGGTTTTGCAAAATTATTGCAATTAATTTAATGCATTTAACACCCACTGGGGGTCGCTGGATGACTTTAATGCAAGGCCATCACTGCATTTAACATTGCAGTAGCCTGCAAAGTTATCCTAATACGAAGCATTAGTCACGTTTAACATTTGAGAGGTTTTGCAGGATTATTATTGCATTTCACATCGCAGGGTGTTGCAATATTTCTTTAATGCAAGGCGATCACTGCATTTAACATTGCAGTAGCCTGAAAAGTCATCCTAATGCGATGCATTTGTTGCATTTAACATTTGAGAGGTTTTGCAAAATTATTGCAATTAATTTAATGCAGAAAACATCCATTGGGGGTAGCTAGGTGACTTTAATGCAAGGCCATCACTGCATTTAACATTGCAGTAGCCTGCAAAGTTATCCTAATACGAAGCATTAGTCACGTTTAACATTTGAGAGGTTTTGCAGGATTATTATTGCATTTCACATCGCAGGGTGTTGCAATATTTCTTTAATGCAAGGCGATCACTGCATTTAACATTGCAGCAGCCTGAAAAGTCATCCTAAGGCGATGCCGGGGGTAGTAAATACAATAATAATACTATAGTAATAATAATTTATATTATTAATAATAAGAATTAATCAAAGATTGATTGATTGATTGATTGATTGATTGATTGATTGATTGATTGATTGATTGATGATGTCAGGAGGAACCGTACACAGACAGCACTTGTTTATAACGCAAATCAATCAGTCAATCAATCAATCAATCAATCAATCAATCAATCAATCAATCAATCAATCAATAAACACCTGTTTATTCTTTATCCCTGTTCCGTATAAGTATGTATGTAGGTACGGGGTTAATCAATATCTGTTATGGGCTGAGTGTAAGACAAGTGTTTGGGCCCTTCAGGTTGGCGCGGGTGGCAGGCAGGCAGTCAGGCAGATAAAAGACGGCCATCGCAAGCTTGGTCACAACTGCTGGAGTGTCGGAGTGTCTACTAGACTGGGGTAAGTCAGTCAGCTCACACACACACACACACACACACACACACACACACACACACACACACACACACACAATTAGGGTGACGTCTGTTTTTTATTGAAGGGGGAGATAGAGAGAGGGGGGAGAGATAGAGCTGGGGGAGAGAGAGAGAGAGAGAGAGAGAGAGCTGGGGGAGAGGGAGAGGGGGGGAGACCCAAACACAATCACAAACACAGACCCAAACACAAACCCAAACACAGACCCAAACACAAACCCAAACACAAACCCAAACAAAAACACAAACCCAAACACAAACACAAACCCAAACACAAACCCAAACACAAACCCAAACACAAACTCAAACACAAACCCAAACACAGACCCAAACACAAACCCAAACACAGACCCAAACACAGACCCAAACACAAACCCAAACACAGACCCAAACACAAAACCCAAACACAAACACAAACCCAAACCCAAACCCAAACACAAACACAAACCCAAACACAAACCCAAACACAAACCCAAACACAAACCCAAACACAAACCCAAACACAGACCCAAACACAAACCCAAACACAAACACAAACCCAAACACAAACCCAAACACAAACCCAAACCAAACACAAACACAAACCAAAACACAAACCCAAACACAAACCCAAACACAGACCCAAACACAAACCCAAACACAAACACAAACCCAAACACAAACACAAACACAAACCCAAACACAAACCCAAACACAAACACAAACCCAAACACAGAACCAAACACAAACCCACACACAAACCCACACACAAACCCAAACACAAACCCAAACAAAAACACAGACCCAAACACAAACCCAAACACAAACCCAAACACAAACCCAAACACAAACCCAAACACAAACCCAAACACAGACCCAAACACAAACCCAAACACAGACTCATACACAGACCCAAACACATACCCACACACACACACCCACACACACACACCCACACACACACCCACACACACACCCACACACACACAGACACACACAGACCCACACACATCAGACACACTTCCCGGAAGCACTTCCAAATGCCGGATAGTCTCCTCCCTGCCCTGGAGGTTCCGCTACGTGCCGGGGGTAGTAAATACAATAATAATACTATAGTAATAATAATTAATATTATTAATAATAATAAGAATTAATCAAAGATTGATGGATTGATTGATCGATCGGTGGGTGGGTGGATGGATGTCAGGAGGAACCGTACACCAATAAAGATTTTAATGCGTTGCATTAATTGCATTTAACATTTGAGAGGTTTTGCAAAATGATTGCAATTAATTTTATTGCATTTAACATCCCAGGGGGTTGCAATATTGCTTTAATGCAAGGCCAGCGCTGTATTTAACAATGCAGCAGCCTGCAAAGTTATCCCAATACGATGCATTAGTCGCATTTAACATTTGAGAGGTTTTGCAGGATTATTATTGCATTTCACATCGCAGGGTGTTGCAATATTTCTTTAATGCAAGGCGATCACTGCATTTAACATTGCAGCAGCCTGAAAAGTCATCCTAATGCGATGCATTTGTTGCATTTAACATTTGAGAGGTTTTGCAAAATTATTGCAATTAATTTAATGCATTTAACACCCACTGGGGGTCGTTAGATGACTTTAATGCAAGGCCATCACTGCATTTAACATTGCAGCAGCCTGCAAAGTTATCCTAATACGATGCATTAGTCGCATTTAACATTTGAGAGGTTTTGCAGGATTATTATTGCAATTCACATCGCAGGGTGTTGCAATATTTCTTTAATGCAAGGCGATCACTGCATTTCACATTGCAGCAGCCTGAAAAGTCATCCTAATGCGATGCATTTGTTGCATTTAACATTTGAGAGGTTTTGCAAAATTATTGCAATTAATTTAATGCATTTAACACCCACTGGGGGTCGCTGGATGACTTTAATGCAAGGCCATCACTGCATTTAACATTGCAGTAGCCTGCAAAGTTATCCTAATACGAAGCATTAGTCACGTTTAACATTTGAGAGGTTTTGCAGGATTATTATTGCATTTCACATCGCAGGGTGTTGCAATATTTCTTTAATGCAAGGCGATCACTGCATTTAACATTGCAGTAGCCTGAAAAGTCATCCTAATGCGATGCATTTGTTGCATTTAACATTTGAGAGGTTTTGCAAAATTATTGCAATTAATTTAATGCAGAAAACATCCATTGGGGGTAGCTAGGTGACTTTAATGCAAGGCCATCACTGCATTTAACATTGCAGTAGCCTGCAAAGTTATCCTAATACGAAGCATTAGTCACGTTTAACATTTGAGAGGTTTTGCAGGATTATTATTGCATTTCACATCGCAGGGTGTTGCAATATTTCTTTAATGCAAGGCGATCACTGCATTTAACATTGCAGCAGCCTGAAAAGTCATCCTAATGCGATGCCGGGAGTATTAAATACAATAATAATACTATAGTAATAATAATTTATATTATTAATAATAAGAATTAATCAAAGATTGATTGATTAATTGATTGATTGATTGATTGATTGATTGATTGATTGATTGATTGATTGATTGATTGATTGGTGGATGTCAGGAGGAACCGTACACCAATAAAGATTTTTTTCACAGACAGCACTTGTTTATAACGCAAATCAATCAGTCAATCAATCAATCAATCAATCAATCAATCAATCAATCAATCAATCAATCAATCAATCAATCAATCAATCAATCAATCAATCAATCAATAAACACCTGTTTATTCTTTATCCCTGTTCCGTATAAGTATGTATGTAGGTACGGGGTTAATCAATATCTGTTATGGGCTGAGTGTAAGACAAGTGTTTGGGCCCTTCAGGTTGGCGCGGGTGGCAGGCAGGCAGTCAGGCAGATAAAAGACGGCCATCGCAAGCTTGGTCACAACTGCTGGAGTGTCGGAGTGTCTACTAGACTGGGGTAAGTCAGTCAGCTCACACACACACACACACACACACACACACACACACACACACACACACACACACACACACACACACACAATTAGGGTGACGTCTGTTTTTTATTGAAGGGGGAGATAGAGAGAGGGGGGAGAGATAGAGCTGGGGGAGAGAGAGAGAGAGAGAGAGAGCTGGGGGAGAGGGAGAGGGGGGGAGATCCAAACACAAACACAAACACAGACCCAAACACAAACCCAAACACAGACCCAAACACAAACCCAAACACAGACCCAAACACAGACCCAAACACAAACCCAAACACAGACCCAAACACAGACCCAAACACAAACCCAAACACAGACCCAAACACAAACCCAAACACAAACACAAACACAAACCCAAACACAAACACAAACCCAAACACAAACCCAAACACAAACCCAAACACAAACTCAAACACAAACCCAAACACAGACCCAAACACAAACCCAAACACAAACACAAACCCAAACACAAACCCAAACACAAACCCAAACCCAAACACAAACACAAACCCAAACACAAACCCAAACACAAACTCAAACACAAACTCAAACACAAACCCAAACACAGACCCAAACACAAACCCAAACACATACACAAACCCAAACCCAAACACAAACCCAAACACAAACCCAAACACAAACCCAAACACAGACCCAAACACAAACCCAAACACAGACCCAAACACAAACCCAAACACAAACACAAACCCAAACACAAACACAAACCCAAACACAAACCCAAACACAAACACAAACCCAAACACAGACCCAAACACAAATCCAAACACAAACACAAACACAAACCCAAACACAAACCCAAACACAAACCCAAACCAAACCCAAACACAAACCCACACACAAACCCACACACAAACCCAAACACAAACCCAAACACAAACACAGACCCAAACACAAACCCAAACACAAACCCAAACACAAACCCAAACACAGACCCAAACACAAACCCAAACACAAACACAAACCCAAACACAAACACAAACCCAAACACAAACCCAAACACAAACACAAACCCAAACACAGACCCAAACACAAACCCAAACACAAACACAAACACAAACCCAAACACAAACCCAAACACAAACCCAAACCAAACCCAAACCCACACACAAACCCACACACAAACCCAAACACAAACCCAAACACAAACACAGACCCAAACACAAACCCAAACACAAACCCAAACACAAACCCAAACACAAACCCAAACACAGACCCAAACACAAACCCAAACACAGACTCAAACAGACCCAAACACATACCCACACACACACACCCACACACACACCCACACACACACCCACACACACACCCACACACACACAGACACACACAGACCCACACACATCAGACACACTTCCCGGAAGCACTTCCAAATGCCGGATAGTCTCCTCCCTGCCCTGGAGGTTCCGCTAGGTGCCGGGGGTAGTAAATACAATAATAATACTATAGTAATAATAATTAATATTATTAATAATAATAAGAATTAATCAAAGATTGATGGATTGATTGATCGATCGGTGGGTGGGTGGATGGATGTCAGGAGGAACCGTACACCAATAAAGATTTTAATGCGTTGCATTAATTGCATTTAACATTTGAGAGGTTTTGCAAAATGATTGCAATTAATTTTATTGCATTTAACATCCCAGGGGGTTGCAATATTGCTTTAATGCAAGGCCAGCGCTGCATTTAACAATGCAGCAGCCTGCAAAGTTATCCCAATACGATGCATTAGTCGCATTTAACATTTGAGAGGTTTTGCAGGATTATTATTGCATTTCACATCGCAGGGTGTTGCAATATTTCTTTAATGCAAGGCGATCACTGCATTTAACATTGCAGCAGCCTGAAACGTCATCCTAATGCGATGCATTTGTTGCATTTAACATTTGAGAGGTTTTGCAAAATTATTGCAATTAATTTAATGCATTTAACACCCACTGGGGGTCGTTAGATGACTTTAATGCAAGGCCATCACAGCATTTAACATTGCAGCAGCCTGCAAAGTTATCCTAATACGATGCATTAGTCGCATTTAACATTTGAGAGGTTTTGCAGGATTATTATAGCAATTCACATCGCAGGGTGTTGCAATATTTCTTTAATGCAAGGCGATCACTGCATTTAACATTGCAGCAGCCTGAAAAGTCATCCTAATGCGATGCATTTGTTGCATTTAACATTTGAGAGGTTTTGCAAAATTATTGCAATTATTTTAATGCATTTAACACCCACTGGGGGTCGCTGGATGACTTTAATGCAACGCCATCACTGCATTTAACATTGCAGTAGCCTGCAAAGTTATCCTAATACGAAGCATTAGTCACGTTTAACATTTGAGAGGTTTTGCAGGATTATTATTGCATTTCACATCGCAGGGTGTTGCAATATTTCTTTAATGCAAGGCGATCACTGCATTTAACATTGCAGCAGCCTGAAAAGTCATCCTAATGCGATGCATTTGTTGCATTTAACATTTGAGAGGTTTTGCAAAATTATTGCAATTAATTTAATGCAGAAAACATCCATTGGGGGTAGCTAGGTGACTTTAATGCAAGGCCATCACTGCATTTAACATTGCAGTAGCCTGCAAAGTTATCCTAATACGAAGCATTAGTCACGTTTAACAATTGAGAGGTTTTGCAGGATTATTATTGCATTTCACATCGCAGGGTGTTGCAATATTTCTTTAATGCAAGGCAATCACTGCATTTAACATTGCAGCAGCCTGAAAAGTCATCCTAATGCGATGCCGGGGGTATTAAATACAATAATAATACTATAGTAATAATAATTTATATTATTAATAATAAGATTTAATCAAAGATTGATTGATTGATTGATTGATTGATTGATTGATTGATTGATTGATTGATTGATTGATTGATTGATTGATTGATTGATTGATTGATTGATTGATTGATTGATTGATTGATTGATTGATTGATTGATTGATTGATGATGTCAGGAGGAACCGTACACCAATAAAGATTTTTTCACAGACAGCACTTGTTTATAACGCAAATCAATCAGTCAATCAATCAATCAATCAATATATCAATCAATCAATCAATCAATCAATCAATCAATCAATCAATCAATCAATAAACACCTGTTTATTCTTTATCCCTGTTCCGTATAAGTATGTATGTATGTACGGGGTTAATCAATATCTGTTATGGGCTGAGTGTAAGACAAGTGTTTGGGCCCTTCAGGTTGGCGCGGGTGGCAGGCAGGCAGGCAGGCAGATAAAAGACGGCCATCGCAAGCTTGGTCACAACTGCTGGAGTGTCGGAGTGTCTACTAGACTGGGGTAAGTCAGTCAGCTCACACACACACACACACACACACACACACACACACACACACACACACACACACACAATTAGGGTGACGTCTGTTTTTTATTGCTGGGGGAGATAGAGAGAGGGGGGAGAGATAGAGCTGGGGGAGAGAGAGAGAGAGAGAGAGAGAGCTGGGGGAGAGGGAGAGGGGGGGAGACCCAAACACAAACACAAACACAGACCCAAACACAAACCCAAACACAGACCCAAACACAGACCCAAACACAAACCCAAACACAGACCCAAACACAAACCCAAACACAAACACAAACCCAAACACAAACACAAACCCAAACACAAACACAAACACAAACCCAAACACAAACTCAAAACACAAACCCAAACACAAACCCAAACCCAAACACAAACACAAACCCAAACACAAACCCAAACACAAACCCAAACACAAACTCAAACACAAACCCAAACACAGACCCAAACACAAACCCAAACACATACACAAACCCAAACACAAACACAAACCCAAACACAAACCCAAACACAAACCCAAACACAGACCCAAACACAAACCCAAACACAGACCCAAACACAAACACAAACACAAACCGAAACACAAACACAAACCCAAACACAAACCCAAACACAAACCCAAACACAAACACAAACCCAAACACAGACCCAAACACAAACCCAAACACAAACACAAACCCAAACCCAAACCCAAACACAAACCCAAACACAAACCCAAACACAAACCCACACACAAACCCAAACACAAACCCAAACACAAACACAGACCCAAACCCAAACACAAACCCAAACACAAACCCAAACACAGACCCAAACACAAACCCAAACACAGACTCAAACACAGACCCAAACACAGACCCACACACACACACCCACACACACACCCACACACACACCCACACACACACACAGACACACACAGACCCACACACATCAGACACACTTCCCGGAAGCACTTCCAAATGCCGGATAGTCTCCTCCCTGACCTGGCGGTTCCTCTACGTGCCGGGGGTAGTAAATACAATAATAATACTATAGTAATAATAATTAATATTATTAATAATAATAAGAATTAATCAAAGATTGATGGATTGATTGATCGATCGGTGGGTGGGTGGATGGATGTCAGGAGGAACCGTACACCAATAAAGATTTTAATGCATTGCATTAATTGCATATAACATTTGAGAGGTTTTGCAAAATGATTGCAATTAATTTTATTGCATTTAACATCCCAGGGGGTTGCAATATTGCTTTAATGCAAGGCCAGCGCTGCATTTAACAATTTAACATTGCAGCAGCCTGCAAAATTATCCCAATACGATGCATTAGTCGCATTCAACATTTGAGAGGTTTTGCAGGATTATTATTGCATTTCACATCGCAGGGTGATGCAATATTTCTTTAATGCAAGGCGATTACTGCATTTAACATTGCAGCAGCCTGAAAAGTCATCCTAATGCGATGCATTTGTTGCATTTATCATTTGAGAGGTTTTGCAAAATTATTGCAATTAATTTAATGCATTTAACACCCACTGGGGGTCGTTTGATGACTTTAATGCAAGGCCATCACTGCATTTAACATTGCAGCAGCCTGCAAAGTTATCCTAATACGATGCATTAGTCGCATTTAACATTTGAGTGGTTTTGCAGGATTATTATTGCAATTCACATCGCAGGGTGTTGCAATATTTCTTTAATGCAAGGCGATCACTGCATTTAACATTGCAGCAGCCTGAAAAGTCATCCTAATGCGATGCATTTGTTGCATTTAACATTTGAGAGGTTTTGCAAAATTATTGCAATTAATTTAATGCATTTAACACCCACTGGGGGTCGCTAGATGACTTTAATGCAAGGCCATCACTGCATTTAACATTGCAGTAGCCTGCAAAGTTATCCTAATACGAAGCATTAGTCACGTTTAAAATTTGAGAGGTTTTGCAGGATTATTATTGCATTTCACATCGCAGGGTGTTGCAATATTTCTTTAATGCAAGGCGATCACTGCATTTAACATTGCAGCAGCCTGAAAAGTCATCCTAATGCGATGCATTTGTTGCATTTAACATTTGAGAGGTTTTGCAAAATTATTGCAATTAATTTAATGCAGAAAACATCCATTGGGGGTAGCTAGGTGACTTTAATGCAAGGCCATCACTGCATTTAACATTGCAGTAGCCTGCAAAGTTATCCTAATACGAAGCATTAGTCACGTTTAACATTTGAGAGGTTTTGCAGGATTATTATTGCATTTCACATCGCAGGGTGTTGCAATATTTCTTTAATGCAAGGCAATCACTGCATTTAACATTGCAGCAGCCTGAAAAGTCATCCTAATGCGATGCCGGGGGTAGTAAATACAATAATAATACTATAGTAATAATAATTTATATTATTAATAATAAGAATTAATCAAAGATTGATAGATTGATTGATTGATTGATTGATTGATTGATTGATTGATTGATTGATTGATTGATTGATTGATTGATTGATTGATTGATTGATTGATTGATTGATTGATTGATTGATTGATTGATTGATTGATTGATTGATTGATTGATTGATTGATTGATTGATGATGTCAGGAGGAACCGTACACCAATAAAGATTTTTTCACAGACAGCACTTGTTTATAACGCAAATCAATCAGTCAATCAATCAATCAATCAATATATCAATCAATCAATCAATCAATCAATCAATCAATCAATCAATAAACACCTGTTTATTCTTTATCCCTGTTCCGTATAAGTATGTATGTATGTACGGGGTTAATCAATATCTGTTATGGGCTGAGTGTAAGACAAGTGTTTGGGCCCTTCAGGTTGGCGCGGGTGGCAGGCAGGCAGGCAGGCAGATAAAAGACGGCCATCGCAAGCTTGGTCACAACTGCTGGAGTGTCGGAGTGTCTACTAGACTGGGGTAAGTCAGTCAGCTCACACACACACACACACACACACACACACACACACACGCACGCACACACACACACACACACACACACACACACACACACACACAATTAGGGTGACGTCTGTTTTTTATTGCTGGGGGAGATAGAGAGAGGGGGGAGAGATAGAGCTGGGGGAGAGAGAGAGAGAGAGAGAGAGAGAGCTGGGGGAGAGGGAGAGGGGGGGAGACCCAAACACAAACACAAACACAGACCCAAACACAAACCCAAACACAGACCCAAACACAGACCCAAACACAAACCCAAACACAGACCCAAACACAAACCCAAACACAAACACAAACCCAAACACAAACACAAACCCAAACACAAACACAAACACAAACCCAAACACAAACTCAAACACAAACCCAAACACAGACCCAAACACAAACACAAATACAAACACAAACCCAAACACAAACCCAAACACAAACCCAAACCCAAACACAAACACAAACCCAAACACAAACCCAAACACAAACCCAAACACAAACTCAAACACAAACCCAAACACAGACCCAAACACAAACCCAAACACATACACAAACCCAAACACAAACACAAACCCAAACACAAACCCAAACACAAACCCAAACACAGACCCAAACACAAACCCAAACACAGACCCAAACACAAACACAAACACAAACCGAAACACAAACACAAACCCAAACACAAACCCAAACACAAACCCAAACACAAACACAAACCCAAACACAGACCCAAACACAAACCCAAACACAAACACAAACCCAAACACAAACCCAAACACAAACCCAAACACAAACCCAAACACAAACCCACACACAAACCCACACACAAACCCAAACACAAACCCAAACACAAACACAGACCCAAACCCAAACACAAACCCAAACACAAACCCAAACACAGACCCAAACACAAACCCAAACACAGACTCAAACACAGACCCAAACACAGACCCACACACACACACCCACACACACACCCACACACACACCCACACACACACACAGACACACACAGACCCACACACATCAGACACACTTCCCGGAAGCACTTCCAAATGCCGGATAGTCTCCTCCCTGCCCTGGCGGTTCCTCTACGTGCCGGGGGTAGTAAATACAATAATAATACTATAGTAATAATAATTAATATTATTAATAATAATAAGAATTAATCAAAGATTGATGGATTGATTGATCGATCGGTGGGTGGGTGGATGGATGTCAGGAGGAACCGTACACCAATAAAGATTTTAATGCGTTGCATTAATTGCATATAACATTTGAGAGGTTTTGCAAAATGATTGCAATTAATTTTATTGCATTTAACATCCCAGGGGGTTGCAATATTGCTTTAATGCAAGGCCAGCGCTGCATTTAACAATTTAACAATGCAGCAGCCTGCAAAGTTATCCCAATACGATGCATTAGTCGCATTTAACATTTGAGAGGTTTTGCAGGATTATTATTGCATTTCACATCGCAGGGTGATGCAATATTTCTTTAATGCAAGGCGATTACTGCATTTAACATTGCAGCAGCCTGAAAAGTCATCCTAATGCGATGCATTTGTTGCATTTATCATTTGAGAGGTTTTGCAAAATTATTGCAATTAATTTAATGCATTTAACACCCACTGGGGGTCGTTTGATGACTTTAATGCAAGGCCATCACTGCATTTAACATTGCAGCAGCCTGCAAAGTTATCCTAATACGATGCATTAGTCGCATTTAACATTTGAGTGGTTTTGCAGGATTATTATTGCAATTCACATCGCAGGGTGTTGCAATATTTCTTTAATGCAAGGCGATCACTGCATTTAACATTGCAGCAGCCTGAAAAGTCATCCTAATGCGATGCATTTGTTGCATTTAACATTTGAGAGGTTTTGCAAAATTATTGCAATTAATTTAATGCATTTAACACCCACTGGGGGTCGCTAGATGACTTTAATGCAAGGCCATCACTGCATTTAACATTGCAGTAGCCTGCAAAGTTATCCTAATACGAAGCATTAGTCACGTTTAAAATTTGAGAGGTTTTGCAGGATTATTATTGCATTTCACATCGCAGGGTGTTGCAATATTTCTTTAATGCAAGGCGATCACTGCATTTAACATTGCAGCAGCCTGAAAAGTCATCCTAATGCGATGCATTTGTTGCATTTAACATTTGAGAGGTTTTGCAAAATTATTGCAATTAATTTAATGCAGAAAACATCCATTGGGGGTAGCTAGGTGACTTTAATGCAAGGCCATCACTGCATTTAACATTGCAGTAGCCTGCAAAGTTATCCTAATACGAAGCATTAGTCACATTTAACATTTGAGAGGTTTTGCAGGATTATTATTGCATTTCACATCGCAGGGTGTTGCAATATTTCTTTAATGCAAGGCGATCACTGCATTTAACATTGCAGCAGCCTGAAAAGTCATCCTAAGGCGATGCCGGGGGTAGTAAATACAATAATAATACTATAGTAATAATAATTTATATTATTAATAATAAGAATTAATCAAAGATTGATTGATTGATTGATTGATTGATTGATTGATTGATTGATTGATTGATTGATTGATGATGTCAGGAGGAACCGTACACAGACAGCATTTGTTTATAACGCAAATCAACCAGTCAATCAATCAATCAATCAATCAATCAATCAATCAATCAATCAATCAATCAATCAATCAATCAATAAACACCTGTTTATTCTTTATCCCTGTTCCGTATAAGTATGTATGTATGTACGGGGTTAATCAATATCTGTTATGGGCTGAGTGTAAGACAAGTGTTTGGGCCCTTCAGGTTGGCGCGGGTGGCAGGCAGGCAGGCAGGCAGATAAAAGACGGCCATCGCAAGCTTGGTCACAACTGCTGGAGTGTCGGAGTGTCTACTAGACTGGGGTAAGTCAGTCAGCTCACACACACACACACACACACACACACACACACACACGCACGCACGCACACACACACACACACACACACACACACACACACACACACACACACACAATTAGGGTGACGTCTGTTTTTTATTGCTGGGGGAGATAGAGAGAGGGGGGAGAGATAGAGCTGGGGGAGAGAGAGAGAGAGAGAGAGAGCTGGGGGAGAGGGAGAGGGGGGGAGACCCAAACACAAACACAAACACAGACCCAAACACAAACCCAAACACAGACCCAAACACAGACCCAAACACAAACCCAAACACAGACCCAAACACAAACCCAAACACAAACACAAACCCAAACACAAACACAAACCCAAACACAAACACAAACCCAAACACAAACCCAAACACAAACCCAAACACAAACTCAAACACAAACCCAAACACAGACCCAAACACAAACACAAACACAAACACAAACCCAAACACAAACCCAAACCCAAACACAAACACAAACACAAACCCAAACACAAACCCAAACACAAACCCAAACACAAACTCAAACACAAACCCAAACACAGACCCAAACACAAACCCAAACACATACACAAACCCAAACACAAACACAAACCCAAACACAAACACAAACACAAACCCAAACACAGACCCAAACACAAACCCAAACACAGACCCAAACACAAACCCAAACACAAACACAAACCCAAACACAAACACAAACCCAAACACAAACACAAACACAAACCCAAACACAAACACAAACCCAAACAGAGACCCAAACACAAACCCAAACACAAACACAAACCCAAACACAAACCCAAACACAAACCCAAACACAAACTCAAACACAAACCCACACACAAACCCACACACAAACCCAAACACAAACCCAAACACAAACACAGACCCAAACACAAACCCAAACACAAACCCAAACCCAAACACAAACACAAACCCAAACACAAACCCAAACACAAACCCAAACACAAACTCAAACACAAACCCAAACACAGACCCAAACACAAACCCAAACACATACACAAACCCAAACACAAACACAAACCCAAACACAAACCCAAACACAAACCCAAACAAACCCACACACAAACCCACACACAAACCCAAACACAAACCCAAACACAAACACAAACCCAAAATTATTGCAATTAATTTAATGCATTTAACACCCACTGGGGGTCGTTAGATGACTTTAATGCAAGGCCATCACTGCATTTAACATTGAAGCAGCCTGCAAAGTTATCCTAATACGATGCATTAGTCGCATTTAACATTTGAGAGGGTTTGCAGGATTATTATTGCAATTCACATCGCAGGGTGTTGCAATATTTCTTTAATGCAAGGCGATCACTGCATTTAACATTGCAGCAGCCTGAAAAGTCATCCTAAGGCGATGCCGGGGGTAATAAATACAATAATAATACTATAGTAATAATAATTTATATTATTAATAATAAGAATTAATCAAAGATTGATTGATTGATTGATTGATTGATTGATTGATTGATTGATTGATTGATTGATGATGTCAGGAGGAACCGTACACAGACAGCACTTGTTTATAACGCAAATCAATCAGTCAATCAATCAATCAATCAATCAATCAATCAATCAATCAATCAATCAATCAATCAATCAATCAATAAACACCTGTTTATTCTTTATCCCTGTTCCGTATAAGTATGTATGTATGTACGGGGTTAATCAATATCTGTTATGGGCTGAGTGTAAGACAAGTGTTTGGGCCCTTCAGGTTGGCGCGGGTGGCAGGCAGGCAGGCAGGCAGATAAAAGACGGCCATCGCAAGCTTGGTCACAACTGCTGGAGTGTCGGAGTGTCTACTAGACTGGGGTAAGTCAGTCAGCTCACACACACACACACACACACACACACACACACACACACACACGCACGCACGCACGCACACACACACACACACACACACACACACACACACACACAATTAGGGTGACGTCTGTTTTTTATTGCTGGGGGAGATAGAGAGAGGGGGGAGAGATAGAGCTGGGAGAGAGAGAGAGCGAGAGAGAGCTGGGGGAGAGGGAGAGGGGGGGAGACCCAAACACAAACACAAACACAGACCCAAACACAAACCCAAACACAGACCCAAACACAGACCCAAACACAAACCCAAACACAGACCCAAACACAAACCCAAACACAAACACAAACCCAAACACAAACACAAACCCAAACACAAACACAAACCCAAACACAAACCCAAACACAAACCCAAACACAAACTCAAACACAAACCCAAACACAGACCCAAATACAAACCCAAACACAAACACAAACCCAAACACAAACACAAACACAAACACAAACCCAAACACAAACATAAACCCAAACACAAACCCAAACACAAACCCAAACACAAACTCAAACACAAACCCAAACACAGACCCAAACACAAACCCAAACACATACACAAACCCAAACACAAACACAAACCCAAACACAAACCCAAACACAAACCCAAACACAGACCCAAACACAAACCCAAACACAGACCCAAACACAAACCCAAACACAAACACAAACCCAAACACAAACACAAACCCAAACACAAACCCAAACACAAACCCAAACACAAACACAAACCCAAACACAGACCCAAACACAAACCCAAACACAAACACAAACCCAAACACAAACCCAAACACAAACCCAAACACAAACCCAAACACAAACCCACACACAAACCCACACACAAACCCAAACACAAACCCAAACACAAACACAGACCCAAACACAAACCCAAACACAAACCCAAACCCAAACACAAACCCAAACCCAAACACAAACCCAAACACAAACCCAAACACAAACTCAAACACAGACCCAAACACAGACCCAAACACAAACCCAAACACATACACAAACCCAAACACAAACACAAACCCAAACACAAACCCAAACACAAACCCAAACACAAACCCAAACACAAACCCAAACAAACCCACACACAAACCCACACACAAACCCAAACACAAACCCAAACACAAACACAAACCCAAAATTATTGCAATTAATTTAATGCATTTAACACCCACTGGGGGTCGTTAGATGACTTTAATGCAAGGCCATCACTGCATTTAACATTGCAGCAGCCTGCAAAGTTATCCTAATACGATGCATTAGTCGCATTTAACATTTGAGAGGTTTTGCAGGATTATTATTGCAATTCACATCGCAGGGTGTTGCAATATTTCTTTAATGCAAGGCGATCACTGCATTTAACATTGCAGCAGCCTGAAAAGTCATCCTAATGCGATGCATTTGTTGCATTATCATTTGAGAGGTTTTGCAAAATTATTGCAATTAATTTAATGCATTTAACACCCACTGGGGGTCGTTAGATGACTTTAATGCAAGGCCATCACTGCATTTAACATTGCAGTAGCCTGTAAAGTTATCCTAATACAAAGCATTAGTCACGTTTAACATTTGAGAGGTTTTGCAGGATTATTATTGCATTTCACATCGCAGGGTGTTGCAATATTTCTTTAATGCAAGGCGATCACTGCATTTAACATTGCAGCAGCCTGAAAAGTCATCCTAATGCGATGCATTTGTTGCATTTAACATTTGAGAGGTTTTGCAAAATTATTGCAATTAATTTAATGCAGAAAACATCCATTGGGGGTAACTAGGTGACTTTAATGCAAGGCCATCACTGCATTTAACATTGCAGTAGCCTGCAAAGTTATCCTAATACGAAGCATTAGTCACGTTTAACATTTGAGAGGTTTTGCAGGATTATTATTGCATTTCACATCGCAGGGTGTTGCAATATTTCTTTAATGCAAGGCGATCACTGCATTTAACATTGCAGCAGCCTGAAAAGTCATCCTAATGCGATGGCGGGGGTAGTAAATACAATAATAATACTATAGTAATAATAATTTATATTATTAATAATAAGAATTAATCAAAAATTGATTGATTGATTGATTGATTGATTGATTGATTGATTGATTGATTGATTGATTGATTGATGGATGATGTCAGGAGGAACCGTACACCAATAAAGATTTTTTCACAGACAGCACTTGTTTATAACGCAAATCAATCAGTCAATCAATCAATCAATCAATCAATCAATCAATCAATCAATCAATCAATCAATCAATCAATCAATAAACACCTGTTTATTCTTTATCCCTGTTCCGTATAAGTATGTATGTATGTACGGGGTTAATCAATATCTGTTATGGGCTGAGTGTAAGACAAGTGTTTGGGCCCTTCAGGTTGGCGCGGGTGGCAGGCAGGCAGGCAGGCAGATAAAAGACGGCCATCGCAAGCTTGGTCACAACTGCTGGAGTGTCGGAGTGTCTACTAGACTGGGGTAAGTCAGTCAGCTCACACACACACACACACACACACACACACACACACACGCACGCACACACACACACACACACACACACACACAATTAGGGTGACGTCTGTTTTTTATTGCTGGGGGAGATAGAGAGCGGGGGGAGAGATAGAGCTGGGGGAGAGAGAGAGAGAGAGAGAGAGAGAGCTGGGGGAGAGGGAGAGGGGGGGAGACCCAAACACAAACACAAACACAGACCCAAACACAAACCCAAACACAGACCCAAACACAGACCCAAACACAAACCCAAACACAGACCCAAACACAAACCCAAACACAAACACAAACCCAAACACAAACACAAACCCAAACACAAACCCAAACACAAACCCAAACACAAACTCAAACACAAACCCAAACACAGACCCAAACACAAACCCAAACACAAACACAAATCCAAACACAAACCCAAACACAAACCCAAACCCAAACACAAACACAAACCCAAACACAAACCCAAACACAAACCCAAACACAAACTCAAACACAAACCCAAACACAGACCCAAACACAAACCCAAACACATACACAAACCCAAACACAAACACAAACCCGAACACAAACCCAAACACAAACCCAAACACAGACCCAAACACAAACCCAAACACAGACCCAAACACAAACACAAACACAAACCCAAACACAAACACAAACCCAAACACAAACCCAAACACAAACCCAAACACAAACACAAACCCAAACACAGACCCAAACACAAACCCAAACACAAACACAAACCCAAACACAAACCCAAACACAAACCCAAACACAAACACAAACACAAACCCACACACAAACCCACACACAAACCCAAACACAAACCCAAACACAAACACAGACCCAAACACAAACCCAAACACAAACCCAAACACAAACCCAAACACAAACCCAAACACAGACCCAAACACAAACCCAAACACAGACTCAAACACAGACCCAAACACAGACCCACACACACACACCCACACACACACCCACACACACACACACCCACACACACACCCACACACACACAGACACACACAGACCCACACACATCAGACACACTTCCCGGAAGCACTTCCAAATGCCGGATAGTCTCCTCCCTGCCCTGGAGGTTCCGCTACGTGCCGGGGGTAGTAAATACAATAATAATACTATAGTAATAATAATTAATATTATTAATAATAATAAGAATTAATCAAAGATTGATGGATTGATTGATCGATCGGTGGGTGGGTGGATGGATGTCAGGAGGAACCATACACTAATAAAGATTTTAATGCGTTGCATTAATTGCATTTAACATTTGAGAGGTTTTGCAAAATGATTGCAATTAATTTTATTGCATTTAACATCCCAGGGGGTTGCAATATTGCTTTAATGCAAGGCCAGCGCTGCATTTAACAATTTAACAATGCAGCAGCCTGCAAAGTTATCCCAATACGATGCATTAGTCGCATTTAACATTTGAGAGGTTTTGCAGGATTATTATTGCATTTCACATCGCAGGGTGTTGCAATATTTCTTTAATGCAAGGCGATCACTGCGTTTAACATTGCAGCAGCCTGAAAAGTCATCCTAATGCGATGCATTTGTTGCATTTAACATTTGAGAGGTTTTGCAAAATTATTGCAATTAATTTAATGCATTTAACACCCACTGGGGGTCGTTAGATGACTTTAATGCAAGGCCATCACTGCATTTAACATTGCAGCAGCCTGCAAAGTTATCCTAATACGATGCATTAGTCGCATTTAACATTTGAGAGGTTTTGCAGGATTATTATTGCAATTCACATCGCAGGGTGTTGCAATATTTCTTTAATGCAAGGCGATCACTGCATTTAACATTGCAGCAGCCTGAAAAGTCATCCTAATGCGATGCATTTGTTGCATTTAACATTTGAGAGGTTTTGCAAAATTATTGCAATTAATTTAATGCATTTAACACCCACTGGGGGTCGCTAGATGACTTTAATGCAAGGCCATCACTGCATTTAACATTGCAGTAGCCTGCAAAGTTATCCTAATACGAAGCATTAGTCACGTTTAACATTTGAGAGGTTTTGCAGGATTATTATTGCATTTCACATCGCAGGGTGTTGCAATATTTCTTTAATGCAAGGCGATCACTGCATTTAACATTGCAGCAGCCTGAAAAGTCATCCTAATGCGATGCATTTGTTGCATTTAACATTTGAGAGGTTTTGCAAAATTATTGCAATTAATTTAATGCAGAAAACATCCATTGGGGGTAGCTAGATGACTTTAATGCAAGGCCATCACTGCATTTAACATTGCAGTAGCCTGCAAAGTTATCCTAATACGAAGCATTAGTCACGTTTAACATTTGAGAGGTTTTGCAGGATTATTATTGCATTTCACATCGCAGGGTGTTGCAATATTTCTTTAATGCAAGGCGATCACTGCATTTAACATTGCAGCAGCCTGAAAAGTCATCCTAAGGCGATGCCGGGGGTAGTAAATACAATAATAATACTATAGTAATAATAATTTATATTATTAATAATAAGAATTAATCAAAGATTGATTGATTGATTGATTGATTGATTGATTGATTGATTGATTGATGATGTCAGGAGGAACCGTACACAGACAGCACTTGTTTATAACGCAAATCAATCAGTCAATCAATCAATCAATCAATCAATCAATCAATCAATCAATCAATCAATCAATAAACACCTGTTTATTCTTTATCCCTGTTCCGTATAAGTATGTATGTATGTACGGGGTTAATCAATATCTGTTATGGGCTGAGTGTAAGACAAGTGTTTGGGCCCTTCAGGTTGGCGCGGGTGGCAGGCAGGCAGGCAGGCAGATAAAAGACGGCCATCGCAAGCTTGGTCACAACTGCTGGAGTGTCGGAGTGTCTACTAGACTGGGGTAAGTCAGTCAGCTCACACACACACACACACACACACACACACACACACACACGCACGCACGCACACACACACACACACACACACACACACACACACACACACAATTAGGGTGACGTCTGTTTTTTATTGCTGGGGGAGATAGAGAGAGGGGGAGAGATAGAGCTGGGGGAGAGAGAGAGAGAGAGAGAGAGAGAGAGAGCTGGGGGAGAGGGAGAGGGGGGGGAGACCCAAACACAAACACAAACACAGACCCAAACACAAACCCAAACACAGACCCAAACACAGACCCAAACACAAACCCAAACACAGACCCAAACACAAACCCAAACACAAACACAAACCCAAACACAAACACAAATCCAAACACAAACACAAACCCAAACACAAACCCAAACACAAACCCAAACACAAACTCAAACACAAACCCAAACACAGACCCAAACACAAACCCAAACACAAACACAAACCCAAACACAAACCCAAACACAAACCCAAACCCAAACACAAACACAAACCCAAACACAAACCCAAACACAAACCCAAACACAAACTCAAACACAAACCCAAACACAGACCCAAACACAAACCCAAACACATACACAAACCCAAACACAAACACAAACCCAAACACAAACCCAAACATAAACCCAAACACAGACCCAAACACAAACCCAAACACAGACCCAAACACAAACCCAAACACAAACACAAACCCAAACACAAACACAAACCCAAACACAAACCCAAACACAAACCCAAACACAAACACAAACCCAAACACAGACCCAAACACAAACCCAAACACAAACACAAACCCAAACACAAACCCAAACACAAACCCAAACACAAACCCAAACACAAACCCACACACAAACCCACACACAAACCCAAACACAAACCCAAACACAAACACAGACCCAAACACAAACCCAAACACAAACCCAAACACAAACACAAACCCAAACACAAACCCAAACACAAACCCAAACACAAACTCAAACACAAACCCAAACACAGACCCAAACACAAACCCAAACACATACACAAACCCAAACACAAACACAAACCCAAACACAAACCCAAACACAAACCCAAACAAACCCACACACAAACCCACACACAAACCCAAACACAAACACAAACCCAAAATTATTGCAATTAATTTAATGCATTTAACACCCACTGGGGGTCGTTAGATGACTTTAATGCAAGGCCATCACTGCATTTAACATTGCAGCAGCCTGCAAAGTTATCCTAATACGATGCATTAGTCGCATTTAACATTTGAGAGGTTTTGCAGGATTATTATTGCAATTCACATCGCAGGGTGTTGCAATATTTCTTTAGTGCAAGGCGATCACTGCATTTAACATTGCAGCAGCCTGAAAAGTCATCCTAATGCGATGCATTTGTTGCATTTAACATTTGAGAGGTTTTGCAAAATTATTGCAATTAATTTAATGCATTTAACACCCACTGGGGGTCGCTAGATGACTTTAATGCAAGGCCATCACTGCATTTAACATTGCAGTAGCCTGCAAAGTTATCCTAATACGAAGCATTAGTCACGTTTAACATTTGAGAGGTTTTGCAGGATTATTATTGCATTTCACATCGCAGGGTGTTGCAATATTTCTTTAATGCAAGGCAATCACTGCATTTAACATTGCAGCAGCCTGAAAAGTCATCCTAATGCGATGCATTTGTTGCATTTAACATTTGAGAGGTTTTGCAAAATTATTGCAATTAATTTAATGCAGAAAACATCCATTGGGGGTAGCTAGGTGACTTTAATGCAAGGCCATCACTGCATTTAACATTGCAGTAGCCTGCAAAGTTATCCTAATACGAAGCATTAGTCACGTTTAACATTTGAGAGGTTTTGCAGGATTATTATTGCATTTCACATCGCAGGGTGTTGCAATATTTCTTTAATGCAAGGCGATCACTGCATTTAACATTGCAGCAGCCTGAAAAGTCTAGATAACAACAGTTTGTTACCTGGATGGCTTGCTACCCGCATTGCATAACTTGAAAGCTAGATAGCTGGATGTGTAGATAACTAGCAAAATATCTAGCTAGAGACATAGGCAGCTCTCTGTGGGCTGCGCTCCCTCTCTCGCGAGCCCCACAGATGGAGATCTAGCTATACCTAGCTTTGTAGATAGCTACCTAGCAAATTAATTGCCAGATAGATCGCTCACAATGGCTATATATCTAGATAACTGGATGACTAGATGCCTAAATGACTATCTGGCTAGACGGATGAAAGGCTAGTTGCCTACTTGACTAATTGACCATCTGGGAAGCTGGCTGGCTGGGTAGATGGCGAGCTGAATAACGCCAGATGGGTGCGTGGTCAGATGACGAGATGGCTTGATGAGTAGATGGCTAGAAGGCTTGTTGGCCAGCTGGCTACATAGTTAGATAGCTAGATAGCTATGCAGCTAGCTAGATAAATAACTACATGGCTAAATAGCTAGATAGCTGGATAGCAATAGGCAAAATGTAAATCGCTGGATGGCCAGATTAAGAAATAAATAGCTAGATTGATTGTTACAGAGACAAATGGATAGATAGCTAGCTAGACTGCTAGCTATATAGCTGGATAGCTGGATAGTTGGATTGCTAGCCAAAGGGGTAGATAACTGGGGAGATATCTAAATATATAGCTAGCTAGAGGTTAAGATAGCTAACTAGGTAAATAGTTAGAAGTGTGCATAGCTAGGTGGCTAGCTCGAAAGAGAGATAGATAGCATGCTAGGTAGTTAGAGAGATAGCTATTTAACCTGTTAACTATACAGCTGGACAGCTGGATGGATAGTCAAATTGATAGGTTGCTGGATCTCTAAATAGGCAGAAAGCTGCTTTACTAGTTAGCATTAGAGCTAGATAGCTGGTTATCAAGTTATGTAGATTGATAGCCAGCGGGAAAGACAGCCAGAGAGTGTGTTAGATCTCTACATAGCTAAATAGCTGCATTGCTAGATAGCTTGAACGTTAGACAGATGGGTGGCGAGATAGCTGGATCTCTGCACAGCAAAATAGTTAGGTAGTTTTGTAGGCAACTCTTTGTGGAGTGCGCTCTCTCGCTCACTCGCTTTCTGGCGGCCGCGTGAAAGGGAGAACGAGAGAGTCCTAGTTGGATCCAGCTAGATAGGTGCTAAATATCTGTAAAACTCACTTGGTATCTGTCTACTGAGCCGTCTACTGGTGTGGCTGGCTAGATGCCTAGCTCACTAGCCATCTACTAAAGCTCTACCAAGCTAAACCGCTATCTGGCCGTCAAAGCGGTTGGCTAACAATCTACTAATCTAGTTATCTATCTATCTAGCCATCACTCTCGTTAGAGACCTAGCTATGTAGCTACCAAAATATCTAACTCTGTAGCTATCAATCCAGCTATCTCGAGAGCTAGATTGCTAGCCAGCAGGATAGACTGCCAGACAGCGTGTGAGCTGTCTCGATAGCAAAATAGCGAACTACCTAGATAGCTATCTACATGCAATGCTAGACAAGCTAGAAAGCTGGATATCTATATGGCGAGATAGCTGGATATATTGATAGTAAGAATGGTAGCTCGCTATCTAGGCAGCTATATGAGGGGTGCGCTCTCTCTCTCATCCTCTGTGGGCCTCGTGAGAGAGGGAGATCTTGTTAGATCCAGGTAGATAGATAGCTACCGAGCACGTGAGATAGTTAGGAAAATAACTGCAGATGCTGGTACAAATCGAAGGTTTCACAAAATGCTGGAGTAACTCAGCAGGTCAGGCAGCATCTCGGAGAGAGGAAATGGGTGACGTTTCGGGTCCAGACTGGCGAAGGGTCTCGACCCGAAACGTCACCCACTCCCTCTCTCCTCGATGCCAGCATTTTGTGATACCCAGCTAGATAGTTAGATCGCGAACTAAATAACTATACGTATAGATGACTAGCTAAGATGGATAGATGGCTGGATGGTTAGATCGCTTGAAAGGTAGATGGCTATTTGGCGAGACGGTTAGAAGGCTAGTTGGGGAGAGGTAAAGGGACA
>NW_027602212.1:0-44766 GCF_053455715.1 Rhinoraja longicauda | reverse complement strand
TATGTCTCTGCACAGAAACAGGCCATTCTGCCCAGCAGCTCCATGACATGTTTTACATTCCACATCAACCTCCTGTAACGTGGCAGCTCTGGACACTCAGCTGTGCGGTGGGACTACAGTAACAGAGAGGCCTGGAAAAGGAACATCCACATTGGTGTCAGCTGCAAAACTGCCAAGACTAGAAAATGTTGTTGGGGTTTGAAATGAATTTAAAGGGAGAAAATGGATAAGCTGTCTATTTTCCCTGGAGCAAAGGTAAAACCTTTTATGGAGGTTTATAAATTCATGTGGAATGTAAGTAAGCTTTCTTTCTTTCTTTCTATCTTTCTTTCTATCATTTTATTTCGTACATGTTAAAAGACATCAATTTTTAAAAAAAATAAACAAAAAAACAGAAGAAATACAAAAAATTTCATCCATTACTTAACGTCTTTACATGTGCGAAAAGGAGTAGGTAGAAGTGTGAACTTATTTAATCCTACCCCCATTCCCTAATCAATATTTATCAAGTATTATCTATAATAACTAATACCTAAAATACATATATAACTACATATATACTCACTCACCCCTACAATCATATGAATATACCTATTTACACAATAATGTCTATCTATCTATCTATATACTATTAAAACTCAGATCTTGTATCTATATATATATATCCCACTGATGTCGGCTGAAGACGGCAATTCCGGCAAAACGGTGAACCGTAGCGCCACGATTTTTGTACCGCCTTAATCAGCATGCGGTTCGCTGCTGGAAAATTATATTTTTATTTAATTCGGACGCATATTTTTTAAGTTACAGAGGTTTAAAAGTGCTGCCCCCCCTGATTTATCGAAGTTTTGACAGAAGGGGGGCGCTGCGGTGCGGATTGTGATGTCACAATGCCCCTGTGAGATGGACTCGAGCTGACCCCCCTTCCCCCCCCCAGCGGTATTCAGCGTGTGACGTCACAATGCCCCTGTGCTACATTGTTGCGAAGAGCTGTCAAGTCAAGTCCATTTTATTTGTACAGCACATTTAAAAACAACCCACGTTGACCAAAGTGCTGTACATCTGATTAGCGCCTCCTCAATGAGCCTCAAACGCTAGGGAGTAGAAATAGGTTTTGAGCATGGACTTAAAGGAGTCGATGGAGGGGGCAGTTCTGATGGGGAGAGGGATGCTCTTTCCACCCTCCCCCTCTCTCCCTCCCCCCTCCCCCCTCCCCCCTTTCCCCCCTCCCCCCCTTTCCGCCCTCCCCTTCCACCCTCCCCTCCCCTCCCCCTTCCCTCCCCCCACTCCCCTTCCCCCTTCCCCCTCCCCTCCTCCCTCCACACCTCCCTCCTCCCCCCCTCCCCCTTCCCTCCCTCCCCTTCTCCCGGTTACAATGTAAACCCTACGAGGACGGGCACAATGGGGAAAGAGGGGTACTGGGAAAAGGGGAGGTCCCCCTCCCTCCGCCCTTCCCCTCCCTCCCCCTCCCCCTCTCTCCCTCCCCCTCCCCCTCTCTCCCTCCCCCCTTCCCCCCCTCCCCTTCCCCCCCTCCCCTCCCCTACCCCCTCCCTCCCCCTCCCCTCCTCCCTCCACACCTCTCTCCCTCCCCCTTCCCTCCCTCCCCTCCTCCCGGTTACAATGGAAACCCTACGAGGACGGGCCCAACGGGCACACTTGAGATGGGTGCTACAGTGAGAAGCACTATGTGACCGCGAATGTTTCAAAACAAGCACTTAAAAAGCACTTATCTCTTTTTAAAGTATATTTTTTTATTGCAAGTCACTTAACATACACAGATCAGCATTGGGCCCATATGCTCGTGGGCCACCGGGGCAAGTGTTTCGAAAAAAGCACTGAGAGTGTGTATGGGGAGAGAGAGAATGGGGGGGGGGTCTGTGAATGGGGACTGGGGACAACAGGGGTCGTTGCGGAGGGGGCTTGGTGGTGGGGGAAAGAGGGGTACTGGGAAAAGGGGAGGTCCCACTTCCCCCATCAACCCCTTCCTCCCCCCTCCTTCCCACCTCCATCCCCACTCCCTCCCCCCCTCCCTCCCCCCTCAATCCCAACCTCCATCACCACTCAGCCCCTAACTCCCCCCCTCCCTCCTTCCCTCCATCCCACCCTCCCCCACTCCCTCCACCATTCCATCCCTCTCCCCCTCCCCCCTCCTTCCACCATCCCTCCACCCCTCCCGGTTACAATGGAAACCCTACAGGGACGGGCCCAACGGGGAAAGAGGGGTACTGGGAAAAGGGGAGATCCCCCTCCCTCCCTCCCCCCTCACTCCCCCTTACCTCCCCCCTACCCCCCTCCCTCCCCTCTCCCTCCCTCCTCCCCCTTCCCCCCTCCCCCCCTCCCCTCCCCCTCCCCTCCCCTCCTCCCTCCACACCTCCCTCCTCCCTCCCTCCCCCTCCCCTCCCTCCCCTCCTCCCGGTTACAATGGAAACCCTACGAGCACGGGCCCAATGGGGAAAGAGGGGTACTGGGAAAAGGGGAGGTCCCCCTCCCTCCCCCCTCACTCCCTTCTCCCTCCCCCCCTCCCTCCCCCTCCCCTTCCCCCCTCCCTCCCCTTCCCCCCTCCCCCTCCCCCCTACCCCCTTCCCTCACCTCTCCCTCCCTCCCTTCCTCCCTCCCCTCCCCCCCTCCCTCCCCCTCCCCTCCCCCCTCCACACCTCCCTACTCCCTCCCTCCCCCTTCCCTACCCCCACTCCCCTCCCGGTTACAATGGAAACCCTACGAGGACGGGCCCAACGGGCACACTTCTTCTAGTATACTACTAAAACTCTGCGGTCCAACATTCCGTGTGTATGTACGCAAACATTCCGTGTGTATGTACGGAAGATTCCGAAGATTTCTGTCCATAACTTACAAACCCTACTCCTCCCAGACGGTACACCAAAGCGCTACGATTTTTGTACCGCCGTATTCACCATTAACATGGGCAACTATTGTAAGTACTTTCGTTCAAATTGAAGCTACCTTTTTAAAGCTAGAGAGATATTAAAGTTAAAATTTCTCATTTCTAACCCTTTTCTTGAAGGGGCTTCAGCGCGTGATGTCACAATGGCACCCGTGCACCAATGAGAGATCAGCTCGGTTTCAAATTTACATGATTTTTTTTCTGACCTTTTTTTTCAAGGTCTTCAGCTTGTGACGTCACAATGCTTGTGTGAGAGGGTTGCAACATTGTTGCGAAAAGCAACTGCCAGTTTTTTAAAGTTGTGCCAGTCACTTAACATACACAGATCAGCATGGGGCCCCTATTCCCTCCCTCCCTCCCCCCCCTTCCCCCCTCAACCCCTTCCTCCCCACTCCTTCCCACCTCCATCCCCACTCACTCCCCCCCTCCTCCCCAACTCCCTCCCCACCTCCCTCACCCCTCCTCTCCTAACTCCTCCCTCCCTCCCCCTTCCCTCCCTCCCCTCCTCCCGGTTACAATGGAAACCCTACGAGGACGGGCCCAACGGGGAAAGAGGGGTACTGGGAAAAGGGGAGGTCCCCCTCCCTCCCCCCTTCCCCCATCCCATCCCCCCTCCCTCCCCTCTCCCTCCCCCTTCCCCCCCTTCCCCCCCTCCCCTTCCCCCTTCCCTCCCCTCCTCCCTCCACACCTCCCTCCTCCCTCCCTCCCCTTCCCTCCCTCCCATCCTCCCAATGCTTGTTTGAGATGGGTGCTACAGTGAGAAGCACTATGTGACCGCGAATGTTTCGAAAAAAGCACTGAGAGTGTGTATGGGGGAGAGAGAGAATGGGGGCGGGGTCTGTGAATGGGGACTGGGGACAACAGGGTCGTTGCGGAGGGGGCTTGGTGGTGGGGGAAAGAGGGGTACTGGGAAAAGGGGAGGTCCCACTTCCCCCCTCAACCCCTTCCTCCCCCCTCCTTCCCACCTCCATCCCCACTCCCATCCCCACTCCCTCCCCCCCTCCCTCCCCCCTCAATCCCAACCTCCATCACCACTCAGCCCCTAACTCCCCCCCTCCCTCCTTCCCTCCATCCCACCCTCCCCCACTCCCTCCCCCCTCCCTCCACCATTCCATCCCTCTCTCCCTCCCCCCCTCCCGGTTACAATGGAAACCCTACGGGGACGGGCCCAACGGGGAAAGAGGGGTACTGGGAAAAGAGGAGATCCCCCTCCCTCCCCACCCCCCTACCCGCTCCCCCCTACCCGCTCCCCCCTTCCCTCCCCCCTTCCCCTTCCCCCTCCCCTCCCCCCTCCCTCCCCCTCCCCTCCTCCCTCCACACCTCCCTCCACACCTCCCTCCCCCCTCCCTCCCGGTTACAATGGAAACCCTATGAGGACGGGCCCAACGGGGAAAGAGGGGTACTGGGAAAAGGGGAGGTCCCCCTTCCCCCTTCCCCCCTCAACCCCTTCATCCCCCCTCCTTCCCACCTCCATCCCCACTCCATCCCCCCCTCCTCCCCCTCCCTCCCCAACTCCCTCCCCCCTCCCTCCCCTCTAACTCCCCCCTCCCTCCTTCCCTCCATCCCTCCCTCCCCCAATCCCTCCCCCCTCCCTCCACCCTTCCATCCCTCTCCCCCTCCCCCCTCCTTCCACCCTCCCTCCCCCCTCCCCGTTACAATGGAAACCCTACGAGGACGGTCCCAACGGGGAAAGAGGGGCACTGGGAAAAGGGGAGGTCCCCCTCACTACCCCCTTCCCCCTCCCCTCTTCCCCTCCCTCCCCCTCCCCCCTACCCCCTCCCTCCCCTCCCCCTCCCTCCCCTCCCCTCCTCCCTCCACACCTCCCTCCTCCCTCCCTCCCCTTCCCTCCCTCCCCTCCTCCCGGTTACAATGGAAACCCTACGAGGACGGGCCCAACGGGGAAAGAGGGGTACTGGGAAAAGGGGAGATCCCCCTCCCTCCCCCTTCCCCCCACCCCTCCCTCCCCCTTACCTCCCCCCCTACCCCCCTCCCTCCCCTCTCCCTCCCTCCTCCCCCCTTCCCCCCTCCCCCCCTCCCCTCCCCCTCCCATCCCCTCCTCCCTGCACACCTCCACACCTCCCTCCTCCCTCCCTCCCCCTTCCCTCCCTCCCCTCCTCCCGGTTACAATGGAAACCCTACGAGGACGGGCCCTATGGGGAAAGAGGGGTACTGGGAAAATGGGAGGTTCCCCTCCCTCCCCCCTCACTCCCCCCTCCCTCCCTTCTCCCTCCCCCCCTCCCTCCCCCTCCCCTTCCCCCCTCCCTCCCCTTCCCCCCTCCCTCCCCCCTACCCCCTTCCCTCCCCTCTCCCTCCCCCCCTCCCTCCCCCTCCACACCTCCCTACTCCCTCCCTCGAAAAGTAACTGACAGAAGCACTAAGTAGCCGCGAATGTTTCAAAACCAGCACTTAACCGCGAATGTTTTTTAAAAAAGCACTTAACCGCGAATGTTTCAAAACAAGCAATTAAAAAGCACTTTTTTTTTTAAAGCATTTTTTTTTATTCCAAGAGAATGGGGGGTGGTCTGAGAATGGGGACTGGGTAGGGGGACAACAGGGGTCGTTGCGGTGGGGGCTTGGTGGTGGGGGAAAGAGGGGTACTGGGAAAAGGGGAGGTCCCACTTCCCCCTCAACCTCTTCCTCCCCCCTCCTTCCCACCTCCATCCCCACTCTCTCCCCATCAATCGCAACCTCCATCACCACTCAGCCCCTAACTCACCCCTCCCTCCTTCCCTCCATCCGACCCTCCCCCACTCCCTCCCCCCATCCCTCCACCCTTCCACCCCTCTCCCCCCTCCTTCCACCCTCCCTCCCCCCCTCCCGGTTACAATGGAAACCCTACGGGGACGGGCCCAACGGGGAAAGAGGGGTACTGGGAAAAGGGGAGTTCCCCCTCCCGCCCCTCCTCCCTCCCCTCCCCCTACCCCTCTTTCCCCCTCCCCCTCCCCTCCCCCCCTCCCTCCCCCTCCCCTCCTCCCTCCACACCTCCCTCCACACCTCCCTCCTCCCTCCCTCCCCCCCTCCCGGTTACAATGGAAACCCTACGAGGACGGGCCCAACGGGGAAAGAGGAGTACTGGGAAAAGGGGAGGTCCCCCTCCCTCCCTCCCCCCTCCCCTCTCCCTCCCCCTCCCTCCCCCTCCCCCCTACCCCCCTCCCTCCCCTCCCCCCTCCCCGTTACAATGGAAACCCTACGGGGACGGGCCCAACGGGGAAAGAGGGGTACTGGGAAAAGGGGAGGTCCCCCTCCCTCCCCCCCTCCCCCCTCCACTCCACCCTCCCCTCCACCCCTCCCTCCCCCTCCCCTGCTCCCTCCACACCTCCCTCCTCCCTCCCTCCCTCTTCCCTCCCTCCCATCCTCCCAGTTACAATGGAAACCCTACGAGGACGGGCCCAACGGGCCCACTCGGTCTAGTCTATCTATCTATCTATCTATCTATATACTACTAAAACTCTGCGGTCCAACATTCCGTATGTATATACGGAAGATTCCGTATGTTTGTACGGAAGATTCCGAAGATTTCTGTCCATAACTTACAAACCCTACTCCTCCCAGACGGTACACCAAAGCGCTACGATTTTTGTACCGCCGTATTCACCATTAACATGGGCAACTATTGTAAGTACTTTCGTTCAAATTGAAGCTACCTTTTTAAAGCTAGAGAGATATTAAAGTTAAAATTTCTCATTTCTAACCCTTTTCTTGAAGGGGCTTCAGCGCGTGATGTCACAATGGCACCCGTGCACCAATGAGAGATCAGCTCGGTTTTAAATTTACATAATTTTTTTTCTGACCTTTTTTTTCAAGGTCTTCAGCTTGTGACGTCACAATGCTTGTGTGAGATGGTTTGCAACATTGTTGCGAAAAGCAACTGCCAGTTTTTTAAAGTTGTGCGAGTCACTTAACATACACAGATCAGCATGGGGCCCCTATTCCCTCCCTCCCCCCCTCCTCCCCTCAACCCCTTCCTCCCCACTCCTTCCCACCTCCATCCCCACTCCCTCCCCCCCTCCTCCCCAACTCCCTCCCCACCTCCCTCACCCCTCCTCCCCTAACTCCCCCCCCTCCCTCCTTCCCTCCATCCTTCCCCCCTCCCTCCACCCTTCCATCCCTCTCCCCCTCCCCCCTCCTTCCACCCTCCCTCCCCCCCTTCTGGTTACAAAGGAAACCCTACGGGGACGGGTCCAACGGGGAAAGAGGGGTACTGGGAAAAGGGGAGGTCCCCCTCCCTCCCCTTACCCCCTCCCCCATCCCCCTCCCCCCTAACCCTCTCCCTCCCCCTTCCCCCCTCCCCTCCCCCCCTCCCCTCCTCCCTCCACACCTCCCTCCTCCCTCCCTCCCCTCCTCCCGGTTACAATGGAAACCCTATGAGGACGGGCCCAACGGGGAAAGAGGGGTACTGGGAAAAGGGGAGGTCCCCCTCCCTCCCCCCTTCCCTCATCCCATCCCCCCTCCCTCCCCTCTCCCTCCCCCTTCCCCCCGTTCCCCCCTCCCCTTCCCCCTCCCTCCCCTCCTCCCTCCACACCTCTCTCCTCCCTCCCTCCCCTTCCCTCCCTCCCATCCTCCCAATGCTTGTTTGAGATGGGTGCTACATTGTTTCGAAAAGCACCACTAACAGATCGCAGTGAGAAGCACTAAATGACCGTGGTCGTGAGAAGCACTAAATGACCGCGAATGTAGCAAAAACAGCACTTTAAACCACTTTAAACCACTGTTTTCAAGTAGTCTTTTTTATTGCAAGTCACTTAACATACACAGATCAACATGGGGCCTCTATGCTCGTGGGCCACCGGGGCAAGTGTTGCGAAACAGCACTTGGAGTGTGTCTGGGGGAGAGAGAGAATGGGGGGGGGGGTCTGAGAATGGGGACTGGGGAGGGGGACAACAGGGGTCGTTGCGGAGGGGCTTGGTGGTGGGGGAAAGAGGGGTACTGGGAAAATGGGAGGTCCCCCTTCACCCCTCAACCCCTTCCTTCCCACCTCCATCCCCACTCCCTCCCCCCCTCCTCCCCCTCCCTCCCCAACTCCCTCCCCCTCCCTCCCCACCTCCCTCAAACCTCCCCCCTAACTCCCCCCCTCCATCCCTCCCTCCCCCAATCCATCCACCCTTCCATCCCTCTCCCCCTCCCCCCTCCTTCCACCCTCCCTCCCCCCTCCCGGTTACAATAGAAACCCTACGGGGACGGGCCCAACGGGGAAAGAGGGGTACTGGGAAAAGGGGAGGTCCCCCTCCCTCCCCTCCCCCCTACCCCCTCCCCCCTCCCTCCCCCTCCCCTCCTCCCTCCACACCTCCCTCCAAACCTCCCTCCTCCCTCCCTCCCCCCCTCCCGGTTACAATGGAAACCCTATGAGGACGGGCCCAACGGGGAAAGAGGGGTACTGGGAAAAGGGGAGGTCCCCCTTCCCCCCTCAACCCCTTCATCCCCCCTCCTTCCCACCTCCATCCCCACTCCCTCCCCCCCTCCTCCCCCTCCCTCCCCAACTCCCTCCCCCCTCCCCCCTAACTCCCCCTTCCCTCCATCCCTCCCTCCCCAATCCCTCCTTCCCTCCCTCCACCCTTCCAACGGGGAAAGAGGGGTACTGGGAAAAGGGGAGGTCCCCCTCCCTCCCCTCCCCCCTCCCTCCCCTCCCCCCTCCCTCCCCTCCCCCCTCCCTCCCCTCCCCCCTCCCCCCTCCCCCCCTTCCCCCCTCCTTCCATCCCTCCATCCCCCCCTCCCGGTTACAATTGAAACCCTACGAGGACGGGCCCAATGGGGAAAGAGGAGTACTGGGAAAAGGGGAGGTCCCCCTCCCTCCCCCCTCCCTCCCCCCTTCCCCATCCCATCCCCCCTCCCTCCCCTCTCCCTCCCCCTTCCCCCCTTCCCCCATCCCCCCTCCCTCCCCTCCCCTCCTCCCTCCACACCTCCCTCCTCCCTCCCTCCCCCTTCCCGCCCTCCCCTCCTCCCGGTTACAATGGAAACCCTACGAGGACGGGCCCAACGGGGAAAGAGGGGTACTGGGAAAAGGGGAGGTCCCCCTCCCTCCCTCCCCCCTACCCACCTCCCTCCCCTCTCCCTCCCCCCCTTCCCTCCTCCCTTCCCCCCTCCCCTCCCCCCTCCCATCCCCCCCTCTCCCCCCTCCCTCCCCCTACCCCCCTCCCTCCCCTCTCCCTCCCCCTCCCCTCCCCCCCTCCCTCCCCTCCTCCCTCCCCCTTCCCTCCCCCAACCCTCCCCCTTTCCTCCCCTCCCGGTTACAATGGAAACCCTACGAGGACGGGCCCAACGGGCCCACTCGGTCTAGTATATACTACTAAAACTCTGGGTTCGTGTGTATGTACGGAAGATTCCGTATGTACGAAAGATTCCGAAGATTTCTGTCCATAACTTACAAACCCTACTGCTCCTAGACGGTACACCAAAGCCCTACGATTTTTGTACCGCCATATTCACCATTAACATGGGCAACTATTGTAAGTACTTTCGTTCAAATTGAAGCTACATTTTTAAAGTTAGAGAGATATTAAAGTTTAAATTTTCATTTCTAACACTTTTCTTGAAGGGGCCAAACCCTACTCCTCCCAGACGGTACACCAAAGCGCTACGATTTTTGTACCGCCGTATTCACCATTAACATGGGCAACTATTGTAAGTACTTTCGTTCAAATTGAAGCTACCTTTTTAAAGCTAGAGAGATATTAAAGTTTAAATTTTTCATTTCTAACCCTTTTCTTGAAGGGGCTTCAGCGCGTGATGTCACAATGGCACCCGTGCACCAATGAGAGATCAGCTCGCGATGGACAAGCGGCTGCTATTGGGTGTTTACTACTTTAAATTTACATAATTTTTTTTCTGACCTTTTTTTTCAAGCTCTTCAGCTTGTGACGTCACAATGCTTGTGTGAGATGGTTGCGACATTGTTGCGAAAAGCAACTGCCAGTTTTTTAAAGTTGTGCGAGTCACTTAACATACACAGATCAGCATGGGGCCCCTATTCCCTCCCTCCCCCCCCTTCCCCCCTCAACCCCTTCCTCCCCACTCCTTCCCACCTCCACCCCCCCTCCCTCCCCCCCTTCCCCCCTCCCCTCCCCCTCCCTCCCCCTCCACCCTCCACACCTCCCTCCCTCCCCCTTCCCTCCCTCCCTTCCTCCCGGTTACAATGGAAACCCTACGAGGACGGGCCCAACGGGGAAAGAGGGGTACTGGGAAAAGGGGAGGTCCCACTTCACCTCTCAACCCCTTCCTCCCCCCTCCTTCCCACCTCCATCCCCACTCCCTCCCCCCCTCCCTCCCCCTCAATCCCAACCTCCATCACCACTCAGCCCCTAACTCCCCCCCTCCCTCCTTCCCTCCATCCCACCCTCCCCCACTCCCTCCCAACTCCCTCCACCCTTCCATCCCTCTCCCCCTCCCCCCCCCTTCCACCCTCCCTCCCCCCTCCCGGTTACAATGGAAACCCTACGGGGACGGGCCCAACGGGGAAAGAGGGTTACTGGAAAAAGGGGAGATCCCCCTCCTTCCCCTCCCCCCTCCCCCCTTCCCTCCCCCTTCCCCCCTCCCCTTCCCCCCTCCCTCCCCCTCCCCTCCTCCCTCCACACCTCCCTCCTCCCTCCATCCCCCCTCCCGGTTACAATGGAAACCCTACGAGGACGGGCCCAACGGGGAAAGAGGGGTACTGGGAAAAGGGGAGGTCCCCCTTCCCCCCTCAACCCCTTCCTTCCCACCTCCATCCCCACTCCCTCCCCCCTCCTCCCCCTCCCTCCCCAACTCCCTCCCCCCTCCACCTCCCCCTAACTCCCCCCCTCCCTCCTTCCCTCCATCCCTCCCTCCCCAATCCCTCCCCCCTCCCTCCACCCTTCCATCCCTCTCCCCCCTCCTTCCACCCTCCCTCCCCCCTCCCGGTTACAATTGAAACCCTATGAGGACGGGCCCATCGGGGAAAGAGGGGTACTGGGAAAAGGGGAGGTCCCCCTCCCTTCCCCCTTCCCCCTCCCCTCCCCCTCCCTCCCCCTCCCCCCTACCCCCTCCCTCCCCTCCCCTCCTCCCTCCACACCTCCCTCCTCCCTCCCTCCCCTTCCCTCCCTCCCCTCCTCCCGGTTACAATGGAAACCCTACGAGGACGGGCCCAACGGGGAAAGAGGGGTACTGGGAAAAGGGGAGGTCCCCCTCCCTCCCCCTTACACCCTCCCTCCCTCCCCCTCCCCCTCTCCCTCCCCCCTCCCCTCCCCCCTCCCTCCCCCTCCCCTCCTCCCTCCACACCTCCCTCCTCCCTCCCTCCCCCTTCCCTCCCTCCCCTCCTCCCGGTTAAAATGGAAACCCTACGAGGACGGGCCCAACGGGGAAAGAGGGGTACTGGGAAAAGGGGACGTCCCCCTCCCTCACCCCCTCCCTCCCCCCTACCCCCCTCCCTCCCCTCTCCCTCCCCCCCTTCCCCCTCCCTCCCCCTCCCCTCCTCCCTCCCCCTCCCCTCCTCCCTCCACACCTCCCTCCTCCCTCCCTCCCCCTTCCCTACCTCCCCTCCTCCCGGTTACAATGGAAACCCTACGACGACGGGCCCAACGGGGAAAGAGGGGTACTGGGAAAACGGGTGGTCCCCCTCCCTCCCCCCTTCCCCCCTCCCTAACCCCTCCCTCCCCTCTCCCTCCCCCTTCCCCCTTCCCCCTCCCCTCCCCCTCCACACCTCCCTCCTCCCTTCCCTCCCCCCCACTCCCCTCCCGGTTACAATGGAAACCCTACGGGGACGGGCCCAACGGGGAAAGAGGGTTACTGGAAAAAGGGGAGATCCCCCTCCTTCCCCTCCCCCCTTCCCTCCCCCTTCCCCCCTCCCCTTCCCCCCTCCCTCCCCCTCCCCTCCTCCCTCCACACCTCCCTCCTCCCTCCATCCCCCCTCCCGGTTACAATGGAAACCCTACGAGGACGGGCCCAACGGGGAAATAGGGGTACTGGGAAAAGGGGAGGTCCCACTTCCCCCCTCAACCTCTTCCTCCCCCCTCCTTCCCACCTCCATCCCCACTCTCTCCCCCCTCAATCCCAACCTCCATCACCACTCAGCCCCTAACTCACCCGTCCCTCCTTCCCTCCATCCGACCCTCCCCCACTCCCTCCCCCCCTCCCTCCACCCTTCCACCCCTCTCCCCCTCCCCCCTCCTTCCACCCTCCCTCCCCCCCCTCCCGGTTACAATGGAAACCCTACGGGGACGGGCCCAACGGGGAAAGAGGGGTACTGGGAAAAGGGGAGGTCCCCCTCCCTCCCCCCTCCCTCCCCCCTTCCCCCTCCCCTCCCCCCTCCCCCTCCCCCTCCCTCCCCCTCCCCCCTACCCCCCTCCCTCCCCTCCCCCCTCCCTCCCCTCCCCTCCTCCCTCCACACCTCCCTCCTCCCTCCCTCCCCCTTCCCGCCCTCCCCTCCTCCCGGTTACAATGGAAACCCTACGAGGACGGGCCCAACGGGGAAAGAGGGGTACTGGGAAAAGGGGAGGTCCCCCTCCCTCCCTCCCCCCTACCCACCTCCCTCCCCTCTCCCTCCCCCCCTTCCCTCCTCCCTTCCCCCCTCCCCCCTCCCATCCCCCCCTCTCCCCCTCCCTCCCCCCTACCCCCCTCCCTCCCCTCTCCCTCCCCCCTCCCCCCCTCCCCTCCCCCCCACCCCCCTCCCTCCCCTCTCCCTCCCCCCTCCCCCCCTCCCCTCCCCCCCTCCCTCCCCCTTCCCTCCCCCAACCCTCCCCCTTTCCTCCCCTCCCGGTTACAATGGAAACCCTACGAGGACGGGCCCAACGGGCCCACTCGGTCTAGTATAATACTAAAACTCTGCGGTCCAACATTCCGTATGTATATACGGAAGATTCCGTATGTATATACGGAAGATTCCGAAGATTTCTGTCCATAACTTACAAACCCTACTCCTCCCTGAAGTTACACCAAAGCGCTACGATTTTTGTACCGCCATATTCACCATTAACATGGGCAACTATTGTAAGTACTTTCGTTCAAATTGAAGCTACCTTTTTAAAGCTAGAGAGATATTAAAGTTAAAATCTCTCATTTCTAACCCTTTTCTTGAAAGGGCTTCAGCGCGTGATGTCACAATGGCACCCGTGCACCAATGAGAGATCAGCTCGCGATGGACAAGCAGCTGCTATTGGGTGTTTACTACTTTAAATTTACATGATTTTTTTTCTGACCTTTTTTTTCAAGGTCTTCAGCTTGTGACGTCACAATGCTTGTGTGAGATGTTGCAACATTGTTGCGAAAAGCAACTGCCAGTTTTTTAAAGTTGTGCGAGTCACTTAACATACACAGATCAGCATGGGGCCCCTATTTCCTCCCTCCCCCCCCCTTCCCCCCTCAACCCCTTCCTCCCCACTCCTTCCCACCTCCACCCCCCCTCCCCTTCCCCCCTCCCTCCCCTCCTCCCTCCACACCTCCCTCCTCCCTCCCTCCCCTTCCCTCCCATCCTCCCAATGCTTGTGTGAGATGGTTGCAACATTGTTTCGAAAAGCAACTGACAGAAGCACTAAGTAGCCGCGAATGTTTCAAAACCAGCACTTAACCGCGAATGTTTTTTTAAAGAGCACTTAACCGCGAATGTTTCAAAACAAGCAATTAAAAAGCACTTATTTTTTTTAAAGTATTTTTTTTTATTCCAAGAGAATGGGGGGGGTCTGAGAATGGGGACTGGGGAGGGGGACAACAGGGGTCGTTGCGGTGGGGGCTTGGTGGTGGGGGAAAGAGGGGTACTGGGAAAAGGGGAGGTCCCACTTCCCCCTCAACCTCTTCCTCCCCCCTCCTTCCCACCTCCATCCCCACTCTCTCCCCCCTCAATCCCAACCTCCATCACCACTCAGCCCCTAACTCCCCCCTCCCTCCTTCCCTCCATCCCACCCTCCCCCAATCCCTCCCTCCACCCTTCCATCCCTCTCCCCCTCCCCCCTCCTTCCACCCTCCCTCCCCCCCTCCCGGTTACAATGGAAACCCTACGGGGACGGGCCCAACGGGGAAAGAGGGGTACTGGGAAAAGAGGAGATCCCCCTCCCTCCCCTCCCCCTACCCCCTTCCCCCCTCCCCTTCCCCCCTCCCCTCCCCCCCTCCCTCCCCCTCCCCTCCTCCCTCCACACCTCCCTCCTCCCTCCCTCCCCCCCTCCCGGTTACAATGGAAACCCTATGAGGACGGGCCCAACGGGGAAAGAGGGGTACTGGGAAAAGGGGAGATCCCCCTCCCTCCCCTCCCCCCTACCCCCTTCCCCCCTCCCCTTCCCCCCTCCCCTCCCCCCCTCCCTCCCCCCCTCCCTCCCCCTCCCCTCCTCCCTCCACACCTCCCTCCTCCCTCCCTCCCCCCCTCCCGGTTACAATGGAAACCCTATGAGGACGGGCCCAACGGGGAAAGAGGGGTACTGGGAAAAGGGGAGGTCCCCCTTCCCCCCTCAACCCCTTCATCCCCCCTCCTTCCCACCTCCATCCCCACTCCCTCCCCCCCTCCTCCCCCTCCCTCCCCAACTCCCTCCCCCCTCCCCCCTAACTCCCCCCTCCCTCCTTCCCTCCATCCCTCCCTCCCCAATCCCTCCCCCCCCTCCCTCCACCCTTCCATCCCTCTCCCCCCTCCTTGAAACCCTACGAGGACGGGCCCAACGGGGAAAGAGGAGTACTGGGAAAAGGGGAGGTCCCCCTCCCTCCCCCCCCCCCCTCTCCCTCCCCCCTACCCCCTCCCTACCCTCCCCCCTCCCTCCCCTCCCCTCCTCCTTCCACACCTCCCTCCTCCCTCCCTCCCCCTTCCCGCCCTCCCCTCCTCCCGGTTACAATGGAAACCCTACGAGGACGGGCCCAACGGGGAAAGAGGGGTACTGGGAAAAGGGGAGGTCCCCCTCCCTCCCTCCCCCCTACCCACCTCCCTCCCCTCTCCCTCCCCCCTTCCCTCCTCCCTTCCCTCCCCTCCCCCCTCCCATCCCCCCCTCTCCCCCCTCCCTCCCCCTAACCCCCTCCCTCCCCCTCTCCCTCCCCCCTCCCCTCCCCCCTCCCTCCCCTCCTCCCTCCCCCTTCCCTCCCCCAACCCTCCCCCTTTCCTCCCCTCCCGGTTACAATGGAAACCCTACGAGGACGGGCCCAACGGGCCCACTCGGTCTAGTATACTACTAAAACTCTGCGGTCCAACATTCCGTATGTATATACGGAAGATTCCGTATGTTTGTACGGAAGATTCCGAAGATTTCTGTCCATAACTTACAAACCCTACTCCTCCCAGACGGTACACCAAAGCGCTACGATTTTTGTACCGCCGTATTCACCATTAACATGGGCAACTATTGTAAGTACTTTCGTTCAAATTGAAGCTACCTTTTTAAAGCTAGAGAGATATTAAAGTTAAAATTTCTCATTTCTAACCCTTTTCTTGAAGGGGCTTCAGCGCGTGATGTCACAATGGCACCCGTGCACCAATGAGAGATCAGCTCGGTTTTAAATTTACATAATTTTTTTTCTGACCTTTTTTTTCAAGGTCTTCAGCTTGTGACGTCACAATGCTTGTGTGAGATGGTTTGCAACATTGTTGCGAAAAGCAACTGCCAGTTTTTTAAAGTTGTGCGAGTCACTTAACATACACAGATCAGCATGGGGCCCCTATTCCCTCCCTCCCCCCCCCCTTCCCCCCTCAACCCCTTCCTCCCCACTCCTTCCCACCTCCATCCCCACTCCCTCCCCCCCTCCTCCCCAACTCCCTCCCCACCTCCCTCACCCCTCCTCCCCTAACTCCCCCCCTCCCTCCTTCCCTCCATCCCTCCCCCCCTCCCTCCACCCTTCCATCCCTCTCCCCCTCCCCCCTCCTTCCACCCTCCCTCCCCCCCTTCTGGTTACAAAGGAAACCCTACGGGGACGGGCCCAACGGGGAAAGAGGGGTACTGGGAAAAGGGGAGGTCCCCCTCCCTCCCCTTAACCCCTCCCCCATCCCCCTCCCCCCTAACCCTCTCCCTCCCCCTTCCCCCTCCCCTCCCCCCCTCCCCTCCTCCCTCCACACCTCGCTCCTCCCTCCCTCCCCTCCTCCCGGTTACAATGGAAACCCTACAAGGACGGGCCCAACGGGGAAAGAGGGGTACTGGGAAAAGGGGAGGTCCCCCTCCCTCCCCCCTTCCCCCATCCCATCCCCCCTCCCTCCCCTCTCCCTCCCCCTTCCCCCCGTTCCCCCTCCCCTTCCCCCTCCCTCCCCTCCTCCCTCCACACCTCTCTCCTCCCTCCCTCCCCTTCCCTCCCTCCCATCCTCCCAATGCTTGTTTGAGATGGGTGCTACATTGTTTCGAAAAGCACCACTAACAGATCGCAGTGAGAAGCACTAAATGACCGTGGTCGTGAGAAGCACTAAATGACCGCGAATGTAGCAAAAACAGCACTTTAAACCACTTTAAACCACTGTTTTCAAGTAGTCTTTTTTATTGCAAGTCACTTAACATACACAGATCAACATGGGGCCTCTATGCTCGTGGGCCACCGGGGCAAGTGTTGCGAAACAGCACTTGGAGTGTGTCTGGAGGAGAGAGAGAATGGGGGGGGGGTCTGAGAATGGGGACTGGGGAGGGGGACAACAGGGGTCGTTGCGGAGGGGGCTTGGTGGTGGGGGAAAGAGGGGTACTGGGAAAATGGGAGGTCCCCCTTCACCCCTCAACCCCTTCCTTCCCACCTCCATCGCCACTCCCTCCCCCCCTCCTCCCCCTCCCTCCCCAACTCCCTCCCCCTCCCTCCCCACCTCCCTCAAACCTCCCCCCTAACTCCCCCCCTCCCTCCTTCCCTCCATCCCTCCCTCCCCCAATCCATCCACCCTTCCATCCCTCTCCCCCTCCCCCCTCCTTCCACCCTCCCTCCCCCCTCCCGGTTACAATAGAAACCCTACGGGGACGGGCCCAACGGGGAAAGAGGGGTACTGGGAAAAGGGGAGGTCCCCCTCCCTCCCCTCCCCCCTACCCCCTCCCCCCTCCCTCCCCCTCCCCTCCTCCCTCCACACCCCCCTCCCCTCCTCCCTCCTCCCTCCCTCCCCCCCTCCCGGTTACAATGGAAACCCTATGAGGACGGGCCCAACGGGGAAAGAGGGGTACTGGGAAAAGGGGAGGTCCCCCTTCCCCCCTCAACACCTTCATCCCCCCTCCTTCCCACCTCCATCCCCACTCCCTCCCCCCCTCCTCCCCCTCCCTCCCCAACTCCCTCCCCCCTCCCCCCTAACTCCCCCCTCCCTCCATCCCTCCCTCCCCAATCCCTCCCCCCCTCCCTCCACCCTTCCATCCCTCTCCCCCCTCCTTCCACCCTCCCTCCCCCCCTCCCGGTTACAATTGAAACCCTACGAGGACGGGCCCAACGGGGAAAGAGGAGTACTGGGAAAAGGGGAGGTCCCCCTCCCTCCCCCCTTCCCCATCCCATCCCCCCTCCCTCCCCTCCCCCCTCCCTCCCCTCCCTTCCTCCCTCCACACCTCCCTCCTCCCTCCCTCCCCCTTCCCGCCCTCCCCTCCTCCCGGTTACAATGGAAACCCTACGAGGACGGGCCCAACGGGGAAAGAGGGGTACTGGGAAAAGGGGAGGTCCCCCTCCCTCCCTCCCCCCTACCCACCTCCCTCCCCTCTCCCTCCCCCCCTTCCCTCCTCCCTCCCCCCCTCCCCTCCCCCCTCCCATCCCCCCCTCTCCCCCCTCCCTCCCCCCTCCCTCCCCCCTACCCCCCTCCCTCCCCTCTCCCTCCCCCTCCCCTCCCCCCCTCCCTCCCCTCCTCCCTCCCCCTTCCCTCCCCCAACCCTCCCCCTTTCCTCCCCTCCCGGTTACAATGGAAACCCTACGAGGACGGGCCCAACGGGCCCACTCGGTCTAGTATACTACTAAAACTCTGCGGTCCAACATTCCGTATGTATGTGTGTATATACGGAAGATTCCGAAGATTTCTGTCCATAACTTACAAACCCTGCTCCTCCCAGACGGTACACCAAAGCGCTACGATTTTTGTACCGCCATATTCACCATTAACCTGGGCAACTATTGTAAGTACTTTCGTTCAAATTGAAGCTACCTTTTTAAAGCTAGAGAGATATTAAAGTTTAAATTTTCATTTCTAACACTTTTCTTGAAGGGGCCAAACCCTACTCCTCCCAGACGGTACACCAAAGCGCTACGATTTTTGTACCGCCGTATTCACCATTAACATGGGCAACTATTGTAAGTACTTTCGTTCAAATTGAAGCTACCTTTTTAAAACTAGAGAGATATTAAAGTTTAAATTTTTCATTTCTAACCCTTTTCTTGAAGGGGCTTCAGCGCGTGATGTCACAATGGCACCCGTGCACCAATGAGAGATCAGCTCGCGATGGACAAGCGGCTGCTATTGGGTGTTTACTACTTTAAATTTACATAAATTTTTTTCTGACCTTTTTTTTCAAGGTCTTCAGCTTGTGACGTCACAATGCTTGTGTGAGAGGGTTGCAACATTGTTGCGAAAAGCAACTGCCAGTTTTTTAAAGTTGTGCCAGTCACTTAACATACACAGATCAGCATGGGGCCCCTATTCCCTCCCTCCCCCCCTTCCCCCCTCAACCCCTTCCTCCCCACTCCTTCCCACCTCCACCCCCCCTCCATCCCCCCCTTCCCCCCTCCCCTCCCCCCTCCCTCCCCCTCCACCCTCAACACCTCCCTCCCTCCCCCTTCCCTCCCTCCCCTCCTCCCGGTTACAATGGAAACCCTACGAGGACGGGCCCAACGGGGAAAGAGGGGTACTGGGAAAAGGGGAGGTCCCACTTCACCTCTCAACCCCTTCCTCCCCCCTCCTTCCCACCTCCATCCCCACTCCCTCCCCCCCTCCCTCCCCCTCAATCCCAACCTCCATCACCACTCAGCCCCTAACTCCCCCCCTCCCTCCTTCCCTCCATCCCACCCTCCCCCACTCCCTCCCAACTCCCTCCACCCTTCCATCCCTCTCCCCCTCCCCCCTCCTTCCACCCTCCCTCCCCCCTCCCGGTTACAATGGAAACCCTACGGGGGCGGGCCCAACGGGGAAAGAGGGGTACTGGGAAAAAGAGGAGATCCCCCTCCCTCCCCTCCCCCCTACCCCCTTCCCCCTCCCCTTCCCCCCTCCCCTCCCCCCCTCCCTCCCCCTCCCCTCCTCCCTCCACACCTCCCTCCTCCCTCCCTCCCCCCCTCCCGGTTACAATGGAAACCCTATGAGGACGGGCCCAACGGGGAAAGAGGGGTACTGGGAAAAGGGGAGGTCCCCCTTCCCCCTCAACCCCTTCATCCCCCCTCCTTCCCACCTCCATCCCCACTCCCTCCCCCCCTCCTCCCCCTCCCTCCCCAACTCCCTCCCCCCTCCCCCCTAACTCCCCCCTCCCTCCTTCCCTCCATCCCTCCCTCCCCAATCCCTCCCCCCCTCCCTCCACCCTTCCATCCCTCTCCCCCCTCCTTCCACCCTCCCTTCCCCCCTCCCAGTTACAATTGAAACCCTACGAGGACGGGCCCAACGGGGAAAGAGGAGTACTGGGAAAAGGGGAGGTCCCCCTCCCTCCCCCCTTCCCCTCCCCTCTCCCTCCCCCCTACCCCCTCCCTCCCCTCCCCCCTCCCTCCCCTCCCCTCCTCCCTCCACACCTCCCTCCTCCCTCCCTCCCCCCACCCGGTTACAATGGAAACCCTATGAGGACGGGCCCAACGGGGAAAGAGGGGTACTGGGAAAAGGGGAGGTCCCCCTTCCCCCCTCAACCCCTTCATCCCCCCTCCTACCCACCTCCATCCCCACTCCCTCCCCCCTCCTCCCCCTCCCTCCCCAACTCCCTCCCCCCTCCCCCCTAACTCCCCCCTCCCTCCTTCCCTCCATCCCTCCCTCCCCAATCCCTCCCCCCCTCCCTCCACCCTTCCATCCCTCTCCCCCTCCTTGAAACCCTACGAGGACGGGCCCAACGCGGAAAGAGGAGTACTGGGAAAAGGGGAGGTCCCCCTCCCTCCTCCCTCCCCCCTTCCCCCTCCCCTCCCCTCTCCCTCCCCCTCCCCCCTACCCCCTCCCTCCCCTCCCCCCTCCCTCCCCTCCCCTCCTCCTTCCACACCTCCCTCCTCCCTCCCTCCCCCTTCCCGCCCTCCCCTCCTCCCGGTTACAATGGAAACCCTACGAGGACGGGCCCAACGGGGAAAGAGGGGTACTGGGAAAAGGGGAGGTCCCCCTCCCTCCCTCCCCCCTACCCACCTCCCTCCCCTCTCCCTCCCCCCCTTCCCTCCTCCCTTCCCCCCTCCCCTCCCCCTCCCATCCCCCCCTCTCCCCCCTCCCTCCCCTACCCCCCTCCCTCCCCTCTCCCTCCCCCCTCCCCTCTCCCTCCCCCCTCCCCTCCCCCCTCCCTCCCCTCCTCCCTCCCCTTCCCTCCCCCAACCCTCCCCCTTTCCTCCCCTCCCGGTTACAATGGAAACCCTACGAGGACGGGCCCAACGGGCCCACTCGGTCTAGTCTATCTATCTATCTATCTATCTATCTATCTATATACTACTAAAACTCAGATCTTGTGTTATATATATATGTATGCGCGTAACAGCGGTTTCTCTGATTTCGTCAAAACGGTGAACCGTAGCGCCACGATTTTTGCACCGCCTTAATCACCACGCGGTTATCTGCTGCAAAATTGTTTTTTATTTAATTCGGTCGCATGTTTTTTAAGTTACAGAGGTTTTAAAGCACTCCCCCCCCCCCCCTAAATTATAGGGGGCGCTGCGGTGCAGATTTAGTCTTCAGCTTGTGACGGCTACATTGTTTCGAACATTGTTTCGAAAAGTTTTCAAGTTCTGTTTTTTGTTATTGCAAGTCAAGTCAAGTCAAGTCAAGTCAATTATATTTGTATAGCACATTTAAAAACAACCCACGTTGACCAAAGTGCTGCACATCTGATTAGGAAAAAAAAAAGAAGGAAGTTATAGTGATACACAGATCAGGAGGACGGGCCCAACGGGTAAGAGTGGGGCTGGGGGAGGAGAGAATGGGGGGTGTGGGGACGGGCCCAACGGGCCCGCTTTGAACGGGCACACTTGTTCTAGTCTATCTATATACTACTAAAACTCTGGGTTCGTGTGTATGTACGGAAGATTCCGTATGTACGAAAGATTCCGAAGATTTCTGTCCATAACTTACAAACCCTACTGCTCCTAGACGGTACACCAAAGCCCTACGATTTTTGTACCGCCATATTCACCATTAACATGGGCAACTATTGTAAGTACTTTCGTTCAAATTGAAGCTACATTTTTAAAGTTAGAGAGATATTAAAGTTTAAATTTTCATTTCTAACACTTTTCTTGAAGGGGCCAAACCCTACTCCTCCCAGACGGTACACCAAAGCGCTACGATTTTTGTACCGCCGTATTCACCATTAACATGGGCAACTATTGTAAGTACTTTCGTTCAAATTGAAGCTACCTTTTTAAAGCTAGAGAGATATTAAAGTTTAAATTTTTCATTTCTAACCCTTTTCTTGAAGGGGCTTCAGCGCGTGATGTCACAATGGCACCCGTGCACCAATGAGAGATCAGCTCGCGATGGACAAGCGGCTGCTATTGGGTGTTTACTACTTTAAATTTACATAATTTTTTTTCTGACCTTTTTTTTCAAGCTCTTCAGCTTGTGACGTCACAATGCTTGTGTGAGATGGTTGCGACATTGTTGCGAAAAGCAACTGCCAGTTTTTTAAAGTTGTGCGAGTCACTTAACATACACAGATCAGCATGGGGCCCCTATTCCCTCCCTCCCCCCCCTTCCCCCCTCAACCCCTTCCTCCCCACTCCTTCCCACCTCCACCCCCCCTCCCTCCCCCCCTTCCCCCCTCCCCTCCCCCTCCCCCTCCCTCCCCCTCCACCCTCCACACCTCCCTCCCTCCCCCTTCCCTCCCTCCCTTCCTCCCGGTTACAATGGAAACCCTACGAGGACGGGCCCAACGGGGAAAGAGGGGTACTGGGAAAAGGGGAGGTCCCACTTCACCTCTCAACCCCTTCCTCCCCCCTCCTTCCCACCTCCATCCCCACTCCCTCCCCCCCTCCCTCCCCCTCAATCCCAACCTCCATCACCACTCAGCCCCTAACTCCCCCCCTCCCTCCTTCCCTCCATCCCACCCTCCCCCACTCCCTCCCAACTCCCTCCACCCTTCCATCCCTCTCCCCCTCCCCCCTCCTTCCACCCTCCCTCCCCCCTCCCGGTTACAATGGAAACCCTACGGGGACGGGCCCAACGGGGAAAGAGGGTTACTGGAAAAAGGGGAGATCCCCCTCCTTCCCCTCCCCCCTCCCCCCTTCCCTCCCCCTTCCCCCCTCCCCTTCCCCCCTCCCTCCCCCTCCCCTCCTCCCTCCACACCTCCCTCCTCCCTCCATCCCCCCTCCCGGTTACAATGGAAACCCTACGAGGACGGGCCCAACGGGGAAAGAGGGGTACTGGGAAAAGGGGAGGTCCCCATTCACCCCTCAACCCCTTCCTTCCCACCTCCATCCCCACTCCCTCCCCCCTCCTCCCCCTCCCTCCCCAACTCCCTCCCCCCTCCACCTCCCCCTAACTCCCCCCCTCCCTCCTTCCCTCCATCCCTCCCTCCCCAATCCCTCCCCCCTCCCTCCACCCTTCCATCCCTCTCCCCCCTCCTTCCACCCTCCCTCCCCCCTCCCGGTTACAATTGAAACCCTACGAGGACGGGCCCATCGGGGAAAGAGGGGTACTGGGAAAAGGGGAGGTCCCCCTCCCTTCCCCCTTCCCCCTCCCCCCTCCCTCCCCCTCCCCCCTACCCCCTCCCTCCCCTCCCCTCCTCCCTCCACACCTCCCTCCTCCCTCCCTCCCCTTCCCTCCCTCCCCTCCTCCCGGTTACAATGGAAACCCTACGAGGACGGGCCCAACGGGGAAAGAGGGGTACTGGGAAAAGGGGAGGTCCCCCTCCCTCCCCCTTACACCCTCCCTCCCTCCCCCTCCCCCTCTCCCTCCCCCCTCCCCTCCCCCCTCCCTCCCCCTCCCCTCCTCCCTCCACACCTCCCTCCTCCCTCCCTCCCCCTTCCCTCCCTCCCCTCCTCCCGGTTAAAATGGAAACCCTACGAGGACGGGCTCAACGGGGAAAGAGGGGTACTGGGAAAAGGGGACGTCCCCCTCCCTCACCCCCTCCCCTCCCCCTCCCTCCCCCCTACCCCCCTCCCTCCCCTCTCCCTCCCCCCCTTCCCCCTCCCTCCCCCTCCCCTCCTCCCTCCCCCTCCCCTCCTCCCTCCACACCTCCCTCCTCCCTCCCTCCCCCTTCCCTACCTCCCCTCCTCCCGGTTACAATGGAAACCCTACGACGACGGGCCCAACGGGGAAAGAGGGGTACTGGGAAAACGGGTGGTCCCCCTCCCTCCCCCCTTCCCCCCTCCCTAACCCCTCCCTCCCCTCTCCCTCCCCCTTCCCCCTTCCCCCCTCCCCCTCCCCTCCCCCTCCACACCTCCCTCCTCCCTTCCCTCCCCCCCACTCCCCTCCCGGTTACAATGGAAACCTTACGAGGACGGGCACAACGGGGAAAGAGGGGTACTGGGAAAAGGGGAGGTCCCCCTCCCTCCCCCTTCCACCCTCACCCCTTCCCCCCACCCCTCCCCCTCTCCCTCCCCCCTCCCTCCACCTCCCCCCTTCCCCCCTCCCCCTCCCTCCCCTCCCCTCCTCCCTCCACACCTCCCTCTTCCCTCCCTCCCCCCTCCCTCCCTGCCTCACGGTTACAATGGAAACCCTACGAGGACGGGCCCAACGGGGAAAGGGGTGTGCTGGGGAAAGGGGGGGGGGAGAGTAAGAGTGTATCTGGGGGAGAGAGAATGGGGGGGTCTGAGAATGGGGACTGGGGAGGGGAACAACAGGGGGCTTGGTGGTTTGGGAAAGAAGAGTACTGGGAAAAGGGGAGGTACCCCTCCCTCCCCACTCTCCTCCCTCCCTCATCCCTCCCTCCCTCCCGTCCCAGCAGCGCTGACCGCCGGGAGGTGTAGTCGCCGTCGCCTCTCCCGCTGTTTGATTTCATTTATAACAAAGACATTTATTTAAAATGAGGAATGTGATTTTCATTAAGTTTGATTTTATTTATTTTAAAAAAGCTGATGCTCTATAGATAAGTTTATTTCCTTTTCAACAAAGAACGCTGTTTATTTTACAGTAAAATAGACCCTCCCCCCACCCCCCTCCCTCCCCTCTCCCTCCCCATCCCCCTCCCCTCCTTCCCCCTCCCCTCCCCCCTCCACTCCACCCTCCCCTCCCCCCCTCCCTCCCACTTCCCTCCCTCCCATCCACCCGGTTACAATGGAAACCCTACGAGGACGGGCCCAACGGGCCCACTCGGTCTAGTATCTATCTATCTATCTATCTATCTATCTATATAATACTAAAACTCTGCGGTCCAACATTCCGTATGTATGTATGTATATGTGTATGTACGGAAGATTACTTACAAACCCTACTCCTCCTAGACGGTACACCAAAGCGCTACGATTTTTGTACCGCCGTATTCACCATTAACCTGGGCAACTATTGTAAGTACTTTCGTTCAAATTGAAGCTACCTTTTTAAAGCTAGAGAGATATTAAAGTTTAAATTTTTCATTTCTAACCCTTTTCTTCAAGGGGCTACATTTGTTTCCAAATGTTTCCAGAAAAGGATTTAGTTTTCAGCAAGGATTTAGTTTTCAGCTTGTGACGGCTACATTGTTTCGAAAAGCTTCCAAGAAGTCTTTTTTGTTATTGCAAGTCAAGTCAAGTCAAGTCAAGTCAAGTCAAGTCAGGTATAGCACATTTAAAAACAACCCACGTTGACCAAAGTACTGCACATCTGAATAGGAAAAAAAAAACAAACATCTGATTAGGGAAAAAAAAAAAGAATGAAGGCTATAGTGGTCACTTGACATACACAGATCAGGAGGACGGGCCCAACGGGCACACTTGGAGAGTAAGAGTGGGGCTGGGGGAGGAGAGAATGGGGGGTGTGGGGACGGGCCCAACGGGCCCTCTTTTCCGGGCCCAACGGGCACACTTGGAGAGTAAGAGTGGGGCTGGGGGAGTGAGAATGGGGGGTGTGGGGACGGGCCCAACGGGCCCTCCCCAACGGGCACACTTGGAGAGTAAGAGTGGGGCTGGGGGAGGAGAGAATGGGGGGTGTGGGGACGGGCCCAACGGGCCCTCTTTTCTAGTATACTACTAAAACTCTGCGGTCCAACATTCCGTATGTATGTATGTATATGTGTATGTACGGAAGATTCCGAAGAGTTTCTGTCCATAACTTACAAACCCTACTCCTCCCAGACGGTACACCAAAGCGCTACGATTTTTGTACCGCCATATTCACCATTAACGTGGGCAACTATTGTAAGTACTTTCGTTCAAATTGAAGCTACCTTTTTAAAGCTAGAGAGATATTAAAGTTTAAATTTTCATTTCTAACCCTTTTCTTGAAGGGGCTTCAGCGCGTGATGTCACAATGGCACCCGTGCACCAATGAGAGATCAGCTCGGTTTTAAATTTACATCTTCAGCTTGTGACGTCACAATGCTTGTGTGAGATTGTTGCAACATTGTTGCGAAAAGCAACTGCCAGTTTTTTAAAGTTGTGCAAGTCACTTAACATACACAGGTCAGCATGGGGCCCCTATTCCCTCCCTCCCCCCCTTCCCCCCTCAACCCCTTCCTCCCCACTCCTTCCCACCTCCATCCCCACTCCCTCCCCCCTCCTCCCCAACTCCCTCCCCACCTCCCTCACCCCTCCTCCCCTAACTCCCCCCCCTCCCTCCTTCCCTCCATCCTCCCCCCCCTCCCTCCACCCTTCCATCCCTCTCCCCCTCCCCCCTCCTTCCACCCTCCCTCCCCCCCTTCTGGTTACAAAGGAAACCCTACGGGGACGGGCCCAACGGGGAAAGAGGGGTACTGGGAAAAGGGGAGGTCCCCCTCCCTCCCCTTCCCCCCTCCCCCTCCCCCCTAACCCTCTCCCTCCCCCTTCCCCCCTCCCCTCCCCCCCTCCCCTCCTCCCTCCACACCTCCCTCCTCCCTCCCTCCCCTCCTCCCGGTTACAATGGAAACCCTACGAGGACGGGCCCAACGGGGAAAGAGGGGTACTGGGAAAAGGGGAGGTCCCCCTCCCTCCCCCTTCCCCCATCCCATCCCCCCTCCCTCCCCTCTCCCTCCCCCTTCCCCCGTTCCCCCCTCCCCTTCCCCCCTCCCTCCACACCTCTCTCCTCCCTCCCTCCCCTTCCCTCCCTCCCATCCTCCCAATGCTTGTTTGAGATGGGTGCTACATTGTTTCGAAAAGCACCACTAACAGATCGCAGTGAGAAGCACTATGTGACCGCGAATGTTTCAAAACAAGCACTTAAAAAGCACTTATCTTTTTTTAAAGTATTTTTTTTTATTGCAAGTCACTTAACATACAGAAATCAGCATTGGGCCCCTATGCTCGTGGGCCACCGGGGCAAGTGTTTCGAAAAAAGCACTGAGAGTGTGTCTGGGGGAGAGAGAGAATGGGGGGGGTCTGAGAATGGGGACTGGGGAGGGGGACAACAGGGGTCGTTGCGGAGGGGGCTTGGTGGTGGGGGAAAGAGGGGTACTGGGAAAAGGGGAGGTTCCACTTCCCCCCTCAACCCCTTCCTCCCCCCTCCTTCCCACCTCCATCCCCACTCGCTCCCCCCCTCCCTCCCCCCTCAATCCCAACCTCCATCATCACACAGCCCCTAACTCCCCCCCTCCCTCCTTCCCTCCATCCCACCCTCCCCCACTCCCTGCCCCCTCCCTCCACCCTTCCATCCCTCTCCCCCTCCCACCTCCTTCCACCCTCCCTCCCCCCCTCCCGGTTACAATGGAAACCCTACGGGGACGAGCCCAACGGGGAAAGAGGGGTACTGGGAAAAGGGGAGATCCCCCTCCCTCCCCTCCCCCTACCCCCTTCCCCCTCCCCTTCCCCCTCCCCTCCCCCCTCCCTCCCCCTCCCCTCCTCCCTTCACACCTCCCTCCTCCCTCCCCCCCCCCTCCCGGTTACAATGGAAACCCTATGAGGACAGGCCCAACGGGGAAAGAGGGGTACTGGGAAAAGGGGAGGTCCCCCTTCCCCCTCAACCCCTTCATCCCCCCTCCTTCCCACCTCCATCCCCACTCCCTCCCCCCCTCCTCCCCCTCCCTCCCCAACTCCCTCCCCCCTCCCCCCTAACTCCCCCCTCCCTCCTTCCCTCCCTCCCCAATCCCTCCCCCCCTCCCTCCACCCTTCCATCCCTCTCCCCCCTCCTTCCACCCTCCCTCCCCCCTCCCGGTTACAATTGAAACCCTACGAGGACGGGCCCAACGGGGAAAGAGGAGTACTGGGAAAAGGGGAGGTCCCCTCCCTCCCCCCTTCCCCCTCCCCTCCCCCCTCCCCTCTCCCTCCCCCTCCCCCCTACCCCCCTCCCTCCCCTCCCCCCTCCCTCCCCTCCCCTCCTCCCTCCACACCTCCCTCCTCCCTCCCTCCCCCTTCCCGCCCTCCCCTCCCGGTTACAATGGAAACCCTACGAGGACGGGCCCAACGGGGAAAGAGGGGTACTGGGAAAAGGGGAGGTCCCCCTCCCTCCCTCCCCCCTCCCCTCTCCCTCCCCCCCTTCCCTCCTCCCTTCCCCCCTCCCCCTCCCATTCCCCCCTCCCTCCCCCCTACCCCCCTCCCTCCCCTCTCCCTCCCCCCTCCCCCCCTCCCCTCCCTCCTCCCTCCCCCTTCCCTCCCCCAACCCTCCCCCTTTCCTCCCCTCCCGGTTACAATGGAAACCCTACGAGGACGGGCCCAACGGGCCCACTCGGTCTAGTATACTACTAAAACTCTGCGGTCCAACATTCCGTATGTATGTGTGTATATACGGAAGATTCCGAAGATTTCTGTCCATAACTTACAAACCCTGCTCCTCCCAGACGGTACACCAAAGCGCTACGATTTTTGTACCGCCATATTCACCATTAACCTGGGCAACTATTGTAAGTACTTTCGTTCAAATTGAAGCTACCTTTTTAAAGCTAGAGAGATATTAAAGTTTAAATTTTCATTTCTAACACTTTTCTTGAAGGGGCCAAACCCTACTCCTCCCAGACGGTACACCAAAGCGCTACGATTTTTGTACCGCCGTATTCACCATTAACATGGGCAACTATTGTAAGTACTTTCGTTCAAATTGAAGCTACCTTTTTAAAGCTAGAGAGATATTAAAGTTTAAATTTTTCATTTCTAACCCTTTTCTTGAAGGGGCTTCAGCGCGTGATGTCACAATGGCACCCGTGCACCAATGAGAGATCAGCTCGCGATGGACAAGCGGCTGCTATTGGGTGTTTACTACTTTAAATTTACATAATTTTTTTTCTGACCTTTTTTTTCAAGGTCTTCAGCTTGTGACGTCACAATGCTTGTGTGAGATGGTTGCAACATTGTTGCGAAAAGCAACTGCCAGTTTTTTAAAGTTGTGCCAGTCACTTAACATACACAGATCAGCATGGGGCCCCTATTCCCTCCCTCCCCCCCCCCTTCCCCCCTCAACCCCTTCCTCCCCACTCCTTCCCACCTCCACCCCCCCTCCCTCCCCCCCTTCCCCCCTCCCCTCCCCCCTCCCTCCCCCTCCACACCTCCCTCCCTCCCCCTTCCCTCCCTCCCCTCCTCCCGGTTACAATGGAAACCCTACGAGGACGGGCCCAACGGGGAAAGAGGGGTACTGGGAAAAGGGGAGGTCCCCCTCCCTCCCCTTCCCCCTCCCCTCCCCCCCTACCCCTCTCCCTCCCCCCTCCCCCCCTCCCTCCCCCTCTCCCTCCCCCCTCCCCCCCCTTCCCCCCTCCCCTCCCCCCTCCCTCCCCCTCCCCTCCCTCCACACCTCCCTCCTCCCTCCCTCCCCCTTCCCTCCCTCCCCTCCTCCCGGTTACAATGGAAACCCTACGAGGACGGGCCCAACGGGGAAAGAGGGGTACTGGGAAAAGGGGAGGTCCCCCTCACTCCCCCCTTCCCCATCCCATCCCCCCTCCCTCCCCTCTCCCGCCCCCTTCCCCCCCTCCCCTTCCCCCCTCCCTCCCCTCCTCCCTCCACACCTCCCTCCTCCCTCCCTCCCCTTCCCTCCCTCCCATCCTCCCAATGCTTGTGTGAGATGGTTGCAACATTGTTTCGAAAAGCAGCTGACAGAAGCACTAAGTAGCCGCGAATGTTTCAAAACCAGCACTTAACCGCGAATGTTTTTTAAAAAAGCACTTAACCGCGAATGTTTCAAAACAAGCAATTAAAAAGCACTTATTTTTTTAAAAGTATTTTTTTATTCCAAGAGAATGGGGGGGTCTGAGAATGGGGACTGGGGAGGGGGACAACAGGGGTCGTTGCGGTGGGGGCTTGGTGGTGGGGGAAAGAGGGGTACTGGGAAAAGGGGAGGCCCCACTTCCCCCCTCAACCTCTTCCTCCCCCCTCCTTCCCACCTCCATCCCCACTCTCTCCCCCCTCAATCCCAACCTCCATCACCACTCAGCCCCTAACTCACCCGTCCCTCCTTCCCTCCATCCGACCCTCCCCCACTCCCTCCCCCCTTCCCTCCACCCTTCCACCCCTCTCCCCCTCCCCCCTCCTTCCACCCTCCCTCCCCCCCCTCCCGGTTACAATGGAAACCCTACGGGGACGGGCCCAACGGGGAAAGAGGGGTACTGGGAAAAAGGGAGGTCCCCCTCCCTCCCCCCTCCCTCCCCCCTTCCCCTCCCCTCCCCCCTCCCCTCTCCCTCCCCCTCCCTCCCCCTCCCTCCCCTCCCTCCCCCTCCCCCCTACCCCCCTCCCTCCCCTCCCCCCTCCCTCCCCTCCCCTCCTCCCTCCACACCTCCCTCCTCCCTCCCTCCCCCTTCCCGCCCTCCCCTCCTCCCGGTTACAATGGAAACCCTACGAGGACGGGCCCAACGGGGAAAGAGGGGTACTAGGAAAAGGGGAGGTCCCCCTCCCTCCTTCCCCCCTACCCACCTCCCTCCCCTCTCCCTCCCCCCCTACCCTCCTCCCTTCCCCCCTCCCCCCTCCCATCCCCCCCTCTCCCCCCTCCCTCCCCCCTACCACCCTCCCTCCCCTCTCCCTCCCCCCTCCCCCCCTCCCCTCCCCCCCTCCCTCCCCTCCTCCCTCCCCCAACCCTCCCCCTTTCCTCCCATCCCGGTTACAATGGAAACCCTACGAGGACGGGCCCAACGGGCCCACTCGGTCTAGTCTATCTATCTATCTATCTATCTATATCTATCTATCTTCTATCTATCTATCTATATAATACTAAAACTCTGCGGTCCAACATTCCGTATGTATATACGGAAGATTCCGTATGTATATACGGAAGATTCCGAAGATTTCTGTCCATAACTTACAAACCCTGCTCCTCCCAGACGGTACACCAAAGCGCTACGATTTTTGTACCGCCGTATTCACCATTGACATGGGCAACTATTGTAAGTACTTTCGTTCAAATTGAAGCTACCTTTTTAAAGCTAGAGAGATATTAAAGTTTAAATTTTCATTTCTAACACTTTTCTTGAAGGGTCCAAACCCTACTCCTCCCAGACGGTACACCAAAGCGCTACGATTTTTGTACCGCCGTATTCACCATTAACATGGGCAACTATTGTAAGTACTTTCGTTCAAATTGAAGCTACCTTTTTAAAGCTAGAGAGATATTAAAGTATAAATTTTCATTTCTAACCCTTTTCTTGAAGGGGCTTCAGTGCGTGATGTCACAATGGCACCCGTGCACCAATGAGAGATCAGCTCGGTTTTAAATTTACATCTTCAGCTTGTGACGTCACAATGCTTGTGTGAGATTGTTGCAACATTGTTGCGAAAAGCAACTGCCAGTTTTTTAAAGTTGTGCAAGTCACTTAACATACACAGATCAGCATGGGGCCCCGATTCCCTCCCTCCCCCCCCCTTCCCCCCTCACCCCTTCCTCCCCACTCCTTCCCACCTCCATCCCCACTCCCTCCCCCCCTCCTCCCCAACTCCCTCCCCACCTCCCTCACCCCTCCTCCCCTAACTCCCCCCCCCTCCCTCCTTCCCTCCATCCTCCCCCCCTCCCTCCACCCTTCCATCCCTCTCCCCCTCCCCCCTCCTTCCACCCTCCCTCCCCCCCTTCTGGTTACAAAGGAAACCCTACGGGGACGGGCCCAACGGGGAAAGAGGGGTACTGGGAAAAGGGGAGGTCCCCCTCCCTCCCCTTCCCCCCTCCCCTCCCCCCTCCCCCTCCCCCCTAACCCTCTCCCTCCCCCTCCCCTCCCCCCCTCCCCTCCTCCCTCCACACCTCCTCCTCCCTCCCTCCCCTCCTCCCGGTTACAATGGAAACCCTACGAGGACGGGCCCAACGGGGAAAGAGGGGTACTGGGAAAAGGGGAGGTCCCCCTCCCTCCCCCCTTCCCCCATCCCATCCCCCCTCCCTCCCCTCTCCCTCCCCCCCGTTCCCCCTCCCCTTCCCCCCTCCCTCCACACCTCTCTCCTCCCTCCCTCCCCTTCCCTCCCTCCCATCCTCCCAATGCTTGTTTGAGATGGGTGCTACATTGTTTCGAAAAGCACCACTAACAGATCGCAGTGAGAAGCACTATGTGACCGTGAATGTTTCAAAACAAGCACTTAAAAAGCACTTATCTTTTTTTAAAGTATTTTTTTTTATTGCAAGTCACTTAACATACACAGATCAGCATTGGGCCCCTATGCTCGTGGGCCACCGGGGCAAGTGTTTCGAAAAAAGCACTGAGAGTGTGTCTGGGGGAGAGAGAGAATGGGGGGGGGGGTCTGAGAATGGGGACTGGGGAGGGGGACAACAGGGGTCATTGCGGAGGGGGCTTGGTGGTGGGGGAAAGAGGGGTACTGGGAAAAGGGGAGGTCCCACTTCCCCCCTCAACCCCTTCCTCCCCCCTCCTTCCCACCTCCATCCCCACTCCCTCCCCCCTCCCTCCCCCCTCAATCCCAACCTCCTTCACCACTCAGCCCCTAACTCCCCCCCTCCCTCCTTCCCTCCATCCCACCCTCCCCCACTCCCTCCCCCTCCCTCCACCATTCCATCCCTCTCCCCCTCCCCCCTCCTTCCACCCTCCCTCCCCTCCTCCCGGTTACAATGGAAACCCTACGAGGACGGGCCCAATGGGGAAAGAGGGGTACTGGGAAAATGGGAGGTTCCCCTCCCTCCCCCCTCACTCCCCCCTCCCTCCCTTCTCCCTCCCCCCTCCCTCCCCCTCCCCTTCCCCCCTCCCTCCCCTTCCCCCCTCCCCCCTCCCTCCCCCTCCCCCCTACCCCCTTCCCTCCCCTCTCCCTCCCCCCCTTCCCCCCTCCCCTCCCCCCTCCCTCCCCCTCCCCTCCCCCCTCCACACCTCCCTACTCCCTCCCTCGAAAAGCAACTGACAGAAGCACTAAGTAGCCGCGAATGTTTCAAAACCAGCACTTAACCGCGAATGTTTTTTAAAAAAGCACTTAACCGCGAATGTTTCAAAACAAGCAATTAAAAAGCACTTTTTTTTTAAAAGTATTTTTTTTTATTCCAAGAGATGGGGGGGGTCTGAGAATGGGGACTGGGGAGGGGGACAACAGGGGTCGTTGCGGTGGGGGCTTGGTGGTGGGAGAAAGAGGGGTACTGGGAAAAGGGGAGGTCCCACTTCCCCCTCAACCTCTTCCTTCCCCCTCCTTCCCACCTCCATCCCCACTCTCTCCCCCCTCAATCCCAACCTCCATCACCACTCAGCCCCTAACTCACCCCTCCCTCCTTCCCTCCATCCGACCCTCCCCCACTCCCTCCCCCCCTCCCTCCACCCTTCCACCCCTCTCCCCCTCCTTCCACCCTCCCTCCCCCCCTCCCGGTTACAATGGAAACCCTACGGGGACGGGCCCAACGGGGAAAGAGGGGTACTGGGAAAAGGGGAGTTCCCCTCCCTCCCCTCCTCCCTCCCCTCCCCCCTACCCCTCTTCCCCCCTCCCCCTCCCCTCCCCCCCTCCCTCCCCCTCCCCTCCTCCCTCCACACCTCCCTCCACACCTCCCTCCTCCCTCCCTCCCCCCCTCCCGGTTACAATGGAAACCCTACGAGGACGGGCCCAACGGGGAAAGAGGAGTACTGGGAAAAGGGGAGGTCCCCCTCCCTCCCCCCTTCCCCCTCCCCTCCCCCATCCCCTCTCCCTCCCCCTCCCTCCCCCCTACCCCCTCCCTCCCCTCCCCCCTCCATCCCCTCCCCTCCTCCCTCCACACCTCCCTCCTCCCTCCCTCCCCCTTCCCGCCCTCCCCTCCTCCCGGTTACAATGGAAACCCTACGAGGACGGGCCCAACGGGGAAAGAGGGGTACTGGGAAAAGGGGAGGTCCCCCTCCCTCCCTCCCCCCTACCCACCTCCCTCCCCTCTCCCTCCCCCCCTTCCCTCCTCCCTTCCCCCCTCCCCTCCCCCTCCCATCCCCCCCTCTCCCCCCTCCCTCCCCTCTCCCTCCCCCCCTCCCTCCCCTCTCCCTCCCCCCCTCCCCTCCCCCCCTCCCTCCCCTCCTCCCTCCCCCTTCCCTCCCCCAACCCTCCCCCTTTCCTCCCCTCCCGGTTACAATGGAAACCCTACGAGGACGGGCCCAACGGGCCCACTCGGTCTAGTATACTACTAAAACTCTGCGGTCCAACATTCCGTATGTATATGTGTATGTACGCAAAGATTCCGAAGAGTTTCTGTCCATAACTTACAAACCCTACTCCTCCCTGACGGTACACCAAAGCGCTACGATTTTTGTACCGCCATATTCACCATTAACATGGGCAACTATTGTAAGTACTTTCGTTCAAATTGAAGCTGCCTTTTTAAAGCTAGAGAGATATTAAAGTTTAATTTTCATTTCTAACCCTTTTCTTGAAGGGGCTTCAGCGCGTGATGTCACAATGGCACCCGTGCACCAATGAGAGATCAGCTCGGTTTTAAATTTACATCTTCAGCTTGTGACGTCACAATGCTTGTGTGAGATTGTTGCAACATTGTTGCGAAAGGCAACTGCCAGTTTTTTAAAGTTGTGCAAGTCACTTAACATACACAGATCAGCATGGGGCCCCTATTCCCTCCCTCCCCCCCCTTCCCCCCTCAACCCCTTCCTCCCCACTCCTTCCCACCTCCATCCCCACTCCCTCCACCCCTCCTCCCCAACTCCCTCCCCACCTCCCTCACCCCTCCTCCCCTAACTCCCCCCCCTCCCTCCTTCCCTCCATCCCTCCCCCCCTCCCTCCACCCTTCCATCCCTCTCCCCCTCCCCCCTCCTTCCACCCTCCCTCCCCCCTTCTGGTTACAAAGGAAACCCTACGGGGACGGGCCCAACGGGGAAAGAGGGGTACTGGGAAAAGGGGAGGTCCCCCTCCCTCCCCTCCCCTCCCCCTCCCCCCTAACCCTCTCCCTCCCCCTTCCCCCTCCCCTCCTCCCTCCACACCTCCCTCCTCCCTCCCTCCCCTCCTCCCGGTTACAATGGAAACCCTACGAGGACGGGCCCAACGGGGAAAGAGGGGTACTGGGAAAAGGGGAGGTCCCCGTCCCTCCCCCCTTCCCCCATCCCATCCCCCCTCCCTCTCCTCTCCCTCCCCCTTCCCCCCGTTCCCCCCTCCCCTTCCCCCATCCCTCCACACCTCTCTCCTCCCTCCCTCCCCTTCCCTCCCTCCCATCCTCCCAATGCTTGTTTGAGATGGGTGCTACATTGTTTCGAAAAGCACCACTAACAGATCGCAGTGAGAAGCACTATGTGACCGCGAATGTTTCAAAACAAGCACTTAAAAAGCACTTATCTTTTTTTAAAGTATTTTTTTTAATTGCAAGTCACTTAACAGACACAGATCAGCATTGGGCCCCTATGCTCGTGGGCCACCGGGGCAAGTGTTTCCCGGTTACAATGGAAACCCTACGGGGACGGGCCCAACGGGGAAAGAGGGGTACTGGGAAAAGGGGAGATCCCCCTCCCTCCCCTCCCCCCTACTCCCTCCCCCCTTCCCCCCTCCCCTTCCCCCCTCCCCTCCCCCCTCCCTCCCCCTCCCCTCCTCCCTCCACACCTCCCTCCCTCCCCCCTCCCGGTTACAATGGAAACCCTATGAGGACGGGCCCAACGGGGAAAGAGGGGTACTGGGAAAAGGGGAGGTCCCCCTTCCCCCCTCAACCCCTTCATCCCCCCTCCTTCCCACCTCCATCCCCACTCCCTCCCCCCCTCCTCCCCCTCCCTCCCCAACTCCCTCCCCCCTCCCCCCTAACTCCCCCCTCCCTCCTTCCCTCCCTCCCCAATCCCTCCCCCCCTCCCTCCACCCTTCCATCCCTCTCCCCCCTCCTTCCACCCTCCCTCCCCCCCTCCCGGTTACAATTGAAACCCTACGAGGACCGGCCCAACGGGGAAAGAGGAGTACTGGGAAAAGGGGAGGTCCCCCTCCCTCCCCCCTTCCCCTCCCCCCTACCCCCCTCCCTCCCCTCCCCCCTCCCTCCCCTCCCCTCCTCCCTCCACACCTCCCTCCTCCCTCCCTCCCCCTTCCCGCCCTCCCCTCCTCCCGGTTACAATGGAAACCCTACGAGGACGGGCCCAACGGGGAAAGAGGGGTACTGGGAAAAGGGGAGGTCCCCCTCCCTCCCCCCTACCCACCTCCCTCCCCTCTCCCTCCCCCCTTTCCCTCCTCCCTTCCCCCCTCCCCTCCCCCTCCCATCCCCCCCTCTCCCCCTCCCTCCCCCCTACCCCCTCCCTCCCCTCTCCCTCCCCCCTCCCCTCCCCCCCTCCCCTCCCCTCCTCCCTCCCCCTTCCCTCCCCCAACCCTCCCCCTTTCCTCCCCTCCCGGTTACAATGGAAACCCTACGAGGACGGGCCCAACGGGCCCACTCGGTCTAGTATAGTACTAAAACTCTGCGTTCGTGTGTATGTACGAAACATTCCGTATGTACGAAAGATTCCGAAGTTGATTCCGAAGTTTCTGTCCATAACTTACAAACCCTACTCCTCCCAGACGGTACACCAAAGCGCTACGATTTTTGTACCGCCGTATTCACCATTAACCTGGGCAACTATTGTAAGTACTTTCGTTCAAATTGAAGCTACCTTTTTAAAGCTAGAGAGATATTAAAGTTTAAATTTTCATTTCTAACACTTTTCTTGAAGGGGCCAAACCCTACTCCTCCCAGACGGTACACCAAAGCGCTACGATTTTTGTACCGCCGTATTCACCATTAACATGGGCAACTATTGTAAGTACTTTCGTTCAAATTGAAGCTACCTTTTTAAAGCTAGAGAGATATTAAAGTTTAAATTTTCATTTCTAACCCTTTTCTTGAAGGGGCTTCAGCGCGTGATGTCACAATGGCACCCGTGCACCAATGAGAGATCAGCTCGCGATGGACAAGCGGCTGCTATTGGGTGTTTACTACTTTAAATTTACATAATTTTTTTTCTGACCTTTTTTTTCAAGGTCTTCAGCTTGTGACGTCACAATGCTTGTGTGAGATGGTTGCAACATTGTTGCGAAATGCAACTGCCAGTTTTTTAAAGTTGTGCAAGTCACTTAACATACACAGATCAGCATGGGGCCCCTATTCCCTCCCTCCCCCCCTTCCCCCCTCAACCCCTTCCTCCCCACTCCTTCCCAACTCCATCCCCACTCCCTCCCCCCCTCCTCCCCAACTCCCTCCCCACCTCCCTCACCCCTCCTCCCCTAACTCCTCCCTCCCTCCCCCTTCCCTCCCTCCCCTCCTCCCGGTTACAATGGAAACCCTACGAGGACGGGCCCAACGGGGAAAGAGGGGTACTGGGAAAAGGGGAGGTCCCCCTCACTACCCCCTTCCCCCTCCCCTCCCCCCTTCCCCTCCCTCCCCCTCCCCCCTACCCCCCTCCCTCCCCTCCCCCTCCCTCCCCTCCCCTCCTCCCTCCACACCTCCCTCCTCCCTCCCTCCCCCTTCCCTCCCTCCCCTCCTCCCGGTTACAATGGAAACCCTACGAGGACGGGCCCAACGGGGAAAGAGGGGTACTGGGAAAAGGGGAGATCCCCCTCCCTCCCCTTCCCCCCTCCCCTCCCCCTCCCTCCCCCTTACCTCCCCCCCTACCCCCCTCCCTCCCCTCTCCCTCCCTCCTCCCCCTCCCCTCCCCTCCTCCCTCCACACCTCCCTCCTCCCTCCCTCCCCCTTCCCTCCCTCCCCTCCTCCCGGTTACAATGGAAACCCTACGAGGACGGGCCCAATGGGGAAAGAGGGGTACTGGGAAAATGGGAGGTTCCCCTCCCTCCCCCCTCCCTCCCCCCTCCCTCCCCCCCTCCCTCCCCCTCCCCTTCCCCCCTCCCTCCCCTTCCCCCCTCCCTCCCCCTCCCCTCTACCCCCTTCCCTCCCCTCTCCCTCCCCCCCTTCCCCCCTCCCCTCCCCCCCTCCCTCCCCCTCCCCTCCCCCCTCCACACCTCCCTACTCCCTCCCTCGAAAAGCAACTGACAGAAGCACTAAGTAGCCGCGAATGTTTCAAAACCAGCACTTAACCGCGAATGTTTTTTAAAAAAGCACTTAACCGCGAATGTTTCAAAACAAGCAATTAAAAAGCACTTTTTTTTTTAAAGCATTTTTTTTTATTCCAAGAGAATGGGGGGTGGTCTGAGAATGGGGACTGGGTAGGGGGACAACAGGGGTCGTTGCGGTGGGGGCTTGGTGGTGGGGGAAAGAGGGGTACTGGGAAAAGGGGAGGTCCCACTTCCCCCTCAACCACTTCCTCCCCCCTCCTTCCCACCTCCATCCCCACTCTCTCCCCCCTCAATCTCAACCTCCATCACCACTCGGCCCCTAACTCACCCCTCCCTCCTTCCCTCCATCCGACCCTCCCCCACTCCCTCCCCCCATCCCTCCACCCTTCCACCCCTCTCCCCCTCCCCCCTCCTTCCACCCTCCCTCCCCCCTCCCGGTTACAATGGAAACCCTACGGGGACGGGCCCAACGGGGAAAGAGGGGTACTGGGAAAAGGGGAGTTCCCCCTCCCTCCCCTCCTCCCTCCCCTCCCCCCTACCCCTCTTCCCCCCTCCCCTCCCCCCCTCCCTCCCCCTCCCCTCCACACCTCCCTCCTCCCTCCCTCCCCCCCTCCCGGTTACAATGGAAACCCTACAAGGACGGGCCCAACGGGGAAAGAGGAGTGCTGGGAAAAGGGGAGGTCCCCCTCCCTCCCCCCTTCCCCCTCCCCTCTCCCTCCCCCTCCCTCCCCCTCCCCCCTACCCCCCCTCCCCCCTCCCCGTTACAATGGAAACCCTACGGGGACGGGCCCAACGGGGAAAGAGGGGTACTGGGAAAAGGGGAGGTCCCCCTCCCTCCCCCCCTTCCCCCCTCCACTCCACCCTCCCCTCCCCCCCTCCCTCCCCCTCCCCTGCTCCCTCCACACCTCCCTCCTCCCTCCCTCCCACTTCCCTCCCTCCCATCCTCCCAGTTACAATGGAAACCCTACGAGGACGGGCCCAACGGGCCCACTCGGTCTAGTATAATACTAAAACTCTGCGGTCCAACATTCCGTATGTATATACGGAAGATTCCGTATGTATATACGGAAGATTCCGAAGATTTCTGTCCATAACTTACAAACCCTGCTCCTCCCAGACGGTACACCAAAGCGCTACGATTTTTGTACCGCCGTATTCACCATTGACGTGGGCAACTGTTGTAAGTACTTTCGTTCAAATTGAAGCTACCTTTTTAAAGCTAGAGAGATATTAAAGTTTAAATTTTCATTTCTAACACTTTTCTTGAAGGGTCCAAACCCTACTCCTCCCAGACGGTACACCAAAGCGCTACGATTTTTGTACCGCCGTATTCACCATTAACATGGGCAACTATTGTAAGTACTTTCGTTCAAATTGAAGCTACCTTTTTAAAGCTAGAGAGATATTAAAGTATAAATTTTCATTTCTAACCCTTTTCTTGAAGGGGCTTCAGTGCGTGATGTCACAATGGCACCCGTGCACCAATGAGAGATCAGCTCGGTTTTAAATTTACATCTTCAGCTTGTGACGTCACAATGCTTGTGTGAGATTGTTGCAACATTGTTGCGAAAAACAACTGCCAGTTTTTTAAGTTGTGCAAGTCACTTAACATACACAGATCAGCATGGGGCCCCTATTCCCTCCCTCCGACCCCCTTCCCCCCTCACCCCTTCCTCCCCACTCCTTCCCACCTCCATCCCCACTCCCTCCCCCCTCCTCCCCAACTCCTCCCCACCTCCCTCACCCCTCCTCCCTAACTCCCCCCCCCTCCCTCCTCCCTCCATCCTCCCCCCCTCCCTCCACCCTTCCATCCCTCTCCCCCTCCCCCCTCCTTCCACCCTCCCTCCCCCCTTCTGGTTACAAAGGAAACCCTACGGGGACGGGCCCAACGGGGAAAGAGGGGTACTGGGAAAAGGGGAGGTCCCCCTCCCTCCCCTTCCCCCCTCCCCTCCCCCCTCCCCCTCCCCCTAACCCTCTCCCTCCCCCTCCCCTCCCCCCCCTCACCCTCCTCCCTCCACACCTCCTCCTCCCTCCCTCCCCTCCTCCCGGTTACAATGGAAACCCTACGAGGACGGGCCCAACGGGGAAAGAGGGTGTAAAAGGATGCCACTCGTAGGCAGAGTCTTTTACTATATAAGTTTATTAATGACACTACACATACATTATGCCCTAGCTGTCCGTGGTCATCACTGGCACTAGAGAGCGAGCTGGAGTGGGGAAGTTACAATTATACCAGAGACAATGGGGAGTGGTTAGTAGTGGTGAGGTCACTATGTTAAAGGAACATGCACTGATCTACAGAGGGGTACTGGGAAAGGGGAGGTCCCCCTCCCTCCCCCCTTCCCCCATCCCATCCCCCCTCCCTCCCCTCTCCCTCCCCCCGTTCCCCCTTCCCTTCCCCCCTCGCTCCACACCTCTCTCCTCCCTCCCTCCCCTTCCCTCCCTCCCATCCTCCCAATGCTTGTTTGAGATGGGTGCTACATTGTTTCGAAAAGCACCACTAACAGATCGCAGTGAGAAGCACTATGTGACCGTGAATGTTTCAAAACAAGCACTTAAAAAGCACTTATCTTTTTTAAAGTATTTTTTTTTATTGCAAGTCACTTAACATACACAGATCAGCATTGGGCCCCTATGCTCGTGGGCCACCGGGGCAAGTGTTTCGAAAAAAGCACTGAGAGTGTGTCTGGGGGGAGAGAGAGAATGGGGGGGGGGGTCTGAGAATGGGGACTGGGGAGGGGGACAACAGGGGTCATTGCGGAGGGGGCTTGGTGGTGGGGGAAAGAGGGGTACTAGGGAAAAGGGGAGGTCCACTTCCCCCCTCAACCCCTTCCTCCCCCCTCCTTCCACCTCCATCCCCACTCCCTCCCCCCTCCCTCCCCCCTCAATCCCAACCTCCTTCACCACTCAGCCCCTAACTCCCCGCCCTCCCTCCTTCCCTCCATCCCACCCTCCCCCTCTCCCTCCCCCTCCCTCCACCATTCCATCCCTCTCCCCTCCCCCCTCCTTCCACCCTCCCTCCCCTCCTCCCGGTTACAATGGAAACCCTACGAGGACGGGCCCAATGGGAAAGAGGGGTACTGGGAAAATGGGAGGTTCCCCTCCCTCCCCCTCCTCCCTTCTCCCTCCCCCCCTCTCCTCCCCCTCCCCTTCCCCCCCTCCCTCCCCTTCCCCCCCCTCCCCCCTCCCTCCCCCTCCCCCCTACCCCCTTCCCTCCCCTCTCCCCTCCCCCCTCCCCTCCCCCCTCCCTCCCCTCCCCTCCCCCCTCCACACCTCCCTACTCCCTCCCTCGAAAAGCAACTGACAGAAGCACTAAGTAGCCGCGAATGTTTCAAAACCAGCACTTAACCGCTAATGTTTTTTAAAAAAGCACTTAACCGCGAATGTTTCAAAACAAGCAATTAAAAAGCACTTTTTTTTTTAAAGCATTTTTTTTATTCCAAGAGAATGGGGGGTGGTCTGAGAATGGGGACTGGGTAGGGGGACAACAGGGGTCGTTGCGGTGGGGGCTTGGTGGTGGGGGGAAAGAGGGGTACTGGGAAAAGGGGAGGTCCCACTTCCCCCTCAACCTCTTCCTCCCCCCTCCTTCCCACCTCCATCCCCACTCTCTCCCCCCTCAATCTCAACCTCCATCACCACTCAGCCCCTAACTCACCCCTCCCTTCTTCCCTCCACCCTCCCCTCCCCCCTACCCCTCTTCCCCCCTCCCCCTCCCCTCCCTCCCTCCCCTCCTCCCTCCACACCTCCCTCCACACCTCCCTCCTCCCTCCCTCCCCCCTTCCCGGTTACAATGGAAACCCTACGAGAGAACGGGGCCCAACGGGGAAAGAGGAGTACTGGGAAAAGGGGAGGTCCCCCTCCCTCCCCCTTCCCCTTCCCCCCTCCACTCTCCTCCCCCCTCCCTCCCCCTCCCCCCTACCCCCCTCCCTCCCCTCCCCCCTCCCCGTTACAATGGAAACCCTACGGGGACGGGCCCAACGGGGAAAGAGGGGTACTGGGAAAAGGGGAGGTCCCCCTCCCTCCCCCCCTTCCCCCCTCCACTCCACCCCTCCCCCTCCCCCCCTCCCTCCCCCTCCCTGCTCCCTCCACACCTTCCCTCCTCCCTCCCTCCCTCTTCCCTCCCTCCCATCCTCCCAGTTACAATGGAAACCCCTACGAGGACGGGCCCAACGGGCCCACTTCGGTCTAGTATACTACTAAAACTCTGCGGTCCAACATTCCGTATGTATATACGGAAGATTCCGTATGTTTGTACGGAAGATTCCGAAGATTTCTGTCCATAACTTACAAACCCTACTCCTCCAGACGGTACACCAAAGCGCTACGATTTTTGTACCGCCATATTCACCATTAACATGGGCAACTATTGTAAGTACTTTCGTTCAAATTGAAGCTACCTTTTTAAAGCTAGAGAGATATGAAAGTTAAAATTTCTCATTTCTAACCCTTTTCTTGAAGGGGCTTCAGCGCGTGATGTCACAATGGCACCCGTGCACCAATGAGAGATCAGCTCGGTTTTTAAATTTACATAATTTTTTTTCTGACCTTTTTTTTCAAGGTCTTCAGCTTGTGACGTCACAATGCTTGTGTGAGATGGTTTGCAACATTGTTGCGAAAAGCAACTGCCAGTTTTTTAAAGTTGTGCGAGTTACTTAACATACACAGATCAGCATGGGGCCCCTATTCCCTCCCTCCCCCCCTCCTCCCCTCAACCCCTTCCTCCCCACTCCTTCCCACCTCCATCCCCACTCCCTCCCCCCCTCCTCCCCAACTCCCTCCCCACCTCCCTCACCCCTCCTCCCTTAACTCCCCCCCCCTCCCTCCTTCCCTCCATCCCTCCCCCCCTCCCTCCACCCTTCCATCCCTCTCCCCCTCCCCCTTCTGGTTACAAAGGAAACCCTACGGGGGACGGGCCCAACGGGGAAAGAGGGGTACTGGGAAAAGGGGAGGTCCCCCTCCCTCCCCTTACCCCCTCCCCCATCACCCTCCCCCCTAACCCTCTCCCTCCCCCTTCCCCCTCCCCTCCTCCCTCCACACCTCCCTCCTCCCTCCCTCCCCTCCTCCCGGTTACAATGGAAACCCTACGAGGACGGGCCCAACGGGGAAAGAGGGGTACTGGGAAAAGGGGAGGTCCCCCTCCCTCCCCCCTTCCCCCATCCCATCCCCCCTCCCTCCCCTCTCCCTCCCCCTTCCCCCCGTTCCCCACTCCCCTTCCCCCTCCTCCCCTCCTCCCTCCACACCTCTCTCCTCCCTCCCTCCCCTTCCCTCCCTCCCATCCTCCCAATGCTTGTTTGAGATGGGTGCTACATTGTTTCGAAAAGCACCACTAACAGATCGCAGTGAGAAGCACTAAATGACCGTGGTCGTGAGAAGCACTAAATGACCGCGAATGTAGCAAAAACAGCACTTTAAACCACTTTAAACCACTGTTTTCAAGTAGTCTTTTTTATTGCAAGTCACTTAACATACACAGATCAACATGGGGGCCTCTATGCTCGTGGGCCACCGGGGCAAGTGTTGAGAAACAGCACTTGGAGTGTGTCTGGGGGAGAGAGAGAATGGGGGGGGGTCTGAGAATGGGGACTGGGGAGGGGGACAACAGGGGTCGTTGCGGAGGGGGCTTGGTGGTGGGGGAAAGAGGGGTACTGGGAAAATGGGAGGTCCCCTTCACCCCTCAACACCTTCCTTCCCACCTCCATCCCCACTCCCTCCCCCCCCTCCTCCCCCGTCCCCCCAACTACCTCCCCCTCCCTCCCCACCTCCCTCAAACCTCCCCCCTATCTCCCCCCCCTCCCTCCTTCCCTCCATCCCTCCCCTCCCCCAATCAATCCACCCTTCCATCCCTCTCCCCCTCCCCCCTCCTTCCACCTCCCTCCCCCCACCCGGTTACAATAGAAACCCTACGGGGACGGGCCCAACGGGGAAAGAGGGGTACTGGTAAAAGGGGAGGTCCCCCTCCCACCCCCTCCCCCCTCCCCCCCTCCCCTCCCCTCCCCTCCTCCCTCCACACCTCCCTCCACACCTCCCTCCTCCCTCCCTCCCCCCCTCCCGGTTACAATGGAAACCCTATGAGGACGGGCCCAACGGGGAAAGAGGGGTACTGGGAAAAGGGGAGGTCCCCCTTCCCCCCTCAACCCCTTCATCCCCCCTCCTTCCCACCTCCATCCCCACTCCCTCCCCCTCCTCCCCCTCCCTCCCCAACTCCCTCCCCCTCCCTCCCCCTCCCCCTAACTCCCCCCTCCCTCCATCCCTCCCTCCCCAATCCCTCCTTCCCTCCCTCCACCCTTCCATCCCTCCTCCCCCCTCCTTCCACCCTCCCTCCCCCCCTCCCGGTTACAATTGAAACCCTACGAGGACGGGCCCAACGGGGAAAGAGGAGTACTGGGAAAAGGGGAGGTCCCCTCCCTCCCCCCTCCCTCCCCCTTCCCCCCATCCCATCCCCCCCTCCCTCCCCCTCTCCCTCCCCCTTCCCCCTCCCCCCCTCCCTCCCCTCCCCCTTCCTCCCTCCCACACCTCCCTCCTCCCTCCCTCCCCCTTCCCGCCCTCCCCTCCTCCCGGTTACAATGGAAACCCTACAAGGACGGGCCCAACGGTGAAAGAGGGGTACTGGAAAAGGGGAGGTCCCCCTCCCTCCTCCCCCCTACCCACCTCCCTCCCCTCTCCCTCCCCCCCTTCCCTCCTCCCTTCCCCCTCCCCTCCCCCCTCCCATCCCCCCCTCTCCCCCCTCCCTCCCCCTACCCCCTCCCTCCCCCCTCCCCTCCCCCCCTCCCTCCCCTCCTCCCTCCCCCAACCCTCCCCCTTTCCTCCCCTCCCGGTTACAATGGAAACCCTACGAGGACGGGCCCAACGGGCCCACTCGGTCTAGTATAATACTAAAACTCTGCGGTCCAACATTCCGTATGTATAGACGGAAGATTCCGTATGTATATACGGAAGATTCCGAAGATTTCTGTCCATAACTTACAAACCCTGCTCCTCCCAGACGGTACACCAAAGCGCTACGATTTTGTACCGCCGTATTCACCATTGACATGGGCAACTATTGTAAGTACTTTCGTTCAAATTGAAGCTACCTTTTTAAAGCTAGAGAGATATTAAAGTTTAAATTTTCATTCTAACACTTTTTCTTGAAGGGTCCAAACCCTACTCCTCCCAGACGGTACACCAAAGCGCTACGATTTTTGTACCGCCGTATTCACCATTAACATGGGCAAACTATTGTAAGTACTTTCGTTCAAATTGAAGCTACCTTTTTAAAGCTAGAGAGATATTAAAGTATAAATTTTCATTTCTAACCCTTTTCTTGAAGGGGCTTCAGTGCGTGATGTCACAATGGCACCCGTGCACCAATGAGAGATCAGCTCGGTTTTAAATTTACATCTTCAGCTTGTGACGTCACAATGCTTGTGTGAGATTGTTGCAACATTGTTGCGAAAAGCAACTGCCAGTTTTTTAAAGTTGTGCAAGTCACTTAACATACACAGATCAGCATGGGGCCCCTATTCCCTCCCTCCCC